>NW_007248770.1:114544-115280 GCF_000164805.1 Carlito syrichta
GCTGCAATCTCAATTCTATTCCATTGGTCTATATGCCTGTTCCTGTACCAATGCCAAGCTGTTTTGATTATTGTAGCCTTATAGTAAAGTTTGAAGTCTGGTTTGTGATACTTCCTGCTTTATTATTTTTTTTTTTTGCTGAGGATTGTTCTGGCTATTCTTGGTCATTTGTGTTTCCATATGAATTTCTGTATTTTTTTTTCTAGCTCTGAGAAGAACATTGCTGGTAATTTGATAGGTATAGTATTAAATCTGTAGATTGCCTTAGGTAGGATGGACATGATCACAATGTTGATTCTTCCAATCCATGAGCATGGGATATTTTTCCACTTGTTTGTGTCATCTTTGATTTCTTTGAGCAGTGTTTTGTAGTTTTCATTGTAAAGGTCTTTCATGTCTCTGGTTAGGAAGATGCCAAGGTATTTCAATTTTTTTGTGGCTATTGGGAATGGGATTGTGCTTTTAATTTGGGTTTCTGTTTGTTGTTGGTGTGAAGAAATGTGATTGTCTTTTGCACATTTATTTTATACCCTTAGACTTTGCCAAAGTCCTTTATCAGTGCAAGGACACTTTTGACAGATTCTCTTGTGTTTTCAAGGTACATAATCATGTCATCTGCAAAAAGAGATAACTTGACTTCCTCTTGTTCTATTTGGATACCCCTGATCGCCTTCTCTTCTCTGATTGCTCTAGCCAGGACTTCCAATACTATATTGAACAGGAGGGGAGAGAGTGG
>NW_007248770.1:115301-184542 GCF_000164805.1 Carlito syrichta
ATCTAATGATATAATCATGTGGTTTTTGTTCTGATGTCTGTTGATGTATTTAATTACATTTATTGTCTTGCAAATGATGAACTAGCCTTGTGTCCAAGGGATGAAGCCTACTTGGTCATGATGGATGATTTTTGAGATGTGTTGTTGAATCCAGTTTGCTAGGATCTTGTTGAGAATTTTGGCATCTATGTTCATCAAAGATATTGGTCTGTAGTTCTCTTTCTTTGTTGTGTCTTTACCTGGCTTGAGTATCAATGTGATGTTAGCGTCATGAAATTATTTGGGGAGGGTTCCATGTTTCTCAATCACTTGGAATACTTTCAGTAGGATTTGTATCAGATCCTCCTTAAATGTCTTATAGAATTCTGCTGGAAAGCCATCTGGTCCAGGGATTTCTTGTGTAAGTAGTTTCTTATTACATAGTCAATGTCCTTGATTGTTTTTGGTCTATTTAGGGTCTCTATTTCTTCTGGTTTAAACCTAGGCAGGTTGTGTGATGTCAGAAAGTCCTCCATTTCCTTAAGGTTTTCAAGTTTGTTTCCATACAAGTGTACATAGTAGTCTCTAATGATCTTTTGTATTTCTTCAGGGTCAAATGTGACTTCATCTTTTGTGTTTCTGAATGTGTTCATTTGGACTTTTTCTCTTTTGTTTGGTCAGTCTGCCTAGGGGGCCATTGATCTTGTTTATCTTTTCAAAGAAGCAGCTTTTTGTTTTGTTGATTTTTTTGTATTACCTTTTGGTCTTCTATGTCCTGGATTTTGCTTTTATTTTGGTGATCTGGATTCTACTGCTGAAATTAGGGTTTTGGTGGTCTTGCTTTTCCAGCTTCCTAAGGTGACTTGTTAGGCTGTTAATTTGTGATCCTTCCATCTTCTTCATGTGCCTTTGTAGAGATATGAATTCCCCTCTTAGTATAGCTTTCATGGCATCCCAGAGATTTCGGTAAGATGTTTCTTCATTTTCATTTGTTTCTAGGTATCTTTTAATCTCTGTTTTCATTTCATCATTGACCCAGAAGTTGTTTAGCATCATGCTATTTAGTGTCCATGTCTTTGTGGGTTTGGGGGGAACCTTGTAGATATTGATGATATTTTTATTCTACTGTGGTCTGAGAAGGTGCATGACAAAATTTTGATCTTTTGAAATTTGTTATGCTTGATTTATGGCCAAGGATGTGGTTGATCTTAGAGTACGTTCCATGCAGTGATGAGTAGAATGTATATTCTGTCATCATTAGGTGGAGTGTTCTGTAGGTATCAATTAAGTCCATTTGGTCAATAGTCACATTGAGGTTCTGAATTCATTGCTGATTTTTTGTCCTGATGATCTGTCCAGGGTTGTGAGTGGGGTATTAAAGTCCCTTCTATGATAGTGTTAGAGTCAATATCTTTTTTGAGTTTTCCTAGAAGTTGCTTTATGAAAGTTGACACTCCTATGTTGGGTGCATATATGTTTATTATAGATATTTCTTGTTGATGGAGTGAACCTTTTATCATTGTGTAGTGGCCTTCTGTATCTTTTTAAATTTTTGATAGCTTAAATGGTATTTTTTCTGAAATTAGGATAATGACTTCTCCTTGCTTTTATGTTCTGTTTGCCTAAAAATTTGTTTCCCATTCTCTTACTTTGAGTCTGTGAGTTTCCCTTCTAGTGAAATGAGTCTCTTGAAGGCAATATATTGTTGCCTGGTGATATTTTATCCATTTTGCTATTCTGTGTCTTTTCAGTGGTGCATTTAGTCCAGTCACATTCAGGTTAATTATTGAAATGTGAGAGTTGAACCCTATCATAAGATTCTTATTGAGTTATTGTTGCTCCTCTTTATTTATTGTCTTTCTTTTGGTTTTGGTGTTGGTTGGTGTGTGTTTTACTCTTTTTCCTGTGTTCTTGTGAAGAATGTTGTTGTTCTTTCTTCCTTTTCTTCTGTGTTTAGTACTTTCTTAAGTTTTTCTTGTAGGGGTGGTCTGGAGACAGCATAAGTTCTTAGGGATTGGATATCTGGGAGAGATTTTAATTCTCCCTCACTGATGAAGCTTAGCTTGTCTGAGTAGGTTATTCTTGATTAAAATTGTTTATCTTTTAGGACTTTGAAGATAGGGCTCCAAGCTCTATTAGCCTGCAGGGTTTTTGTAGATAAATCTGCAGCTATTCTAATTGGTCTTCCATGGTAGGTGATTTGGTCTTTTTCTCTTGCTGCCTTTAGGATTTTTTCTTTTATACATACTTTGTTTACACGATTTATTATGTGTCTGGGAGTTGGTCTTCTCATTTGTTGTCTTGCAGGGGTTCTCTGAATCTCTTATGTTTGAATTTTCGCATCACTGGTGAGGTGAGGGAAACTTTCTTCAATAATCTCATGAAATGTTTCTTCCAAGGTGGCCTCTGTCTCTCTTTCTGTTTCAGAAAGTTCAATTATTCTTAGGTTTGGTCTCTTGAAGTGATAGCTCATCTCTTGAAGGTTTTGTTCTGCCTTTTTAAGCTTCTTTTCTATATTTTTGACAGTTTGGGTTGATTCTTTATTTTGGTCCTCAAGCTCTGAAATTCTTTCTTCTACTCGGCTAATTCTACTTTCCATGCTTATCAGTTTGTTATTTATTTCATTCACAGTATTCTTTACTACTGTTTTCTCAGTTATCAACTCCTTCCTAGTTTCTTCTTGTCTCTCCTCAATTCTTTTTAATCTCTCCATTAATGTCTTGATATCTGGGTTTGTAGTTTGAGACCAGTCATTCTGGGGGCTCTTCATTGTTTTCATTCTGAAGTCAATTTTCTCAGTGTCTCCCCTTTCAGGGGTCTGGGAGAGACCCATATTCTTCTTTTGGTTTTTCTTCATTTGTGCAGATTTTTCTCTCTCTCCCTTTCCCTCCCCTTCTTTAATTCTGCTTTTCAGGAAAGGTGGGGTCGCTTTTACTTATTTTATTCAATCTCCTGTTCTTCCTTATGAGGTTCCTCTGGCTTTGTCCACTTTTGAGGCTGGACTGTGGGTTGGGAGCTGTGCTTTTTGCAGTTTTGGGGCTTAATTGAGGGAGAAGCTGTGATTCAGAATCTATCTGCATATCCCAGTATCCACCCACAGGTGTATGGGCACACTGGAACCCATTTCCCACTGCCTTACAATCTGTCCATGCAGCAGGGTTTAGGTGTTCTCCCTGGAACAAATGGAGGTATGAAAAAGGAAAATAATGGAAGGGGTGGTCAAGAGGAAGTTAGAGAGAAAGAAGAGTGAGAGGTAAAACAGGTATACATACCAACTAACAAATGAATGACAGACATAATGTGAGAAAAGAGTGAAAAACAGATACACAAAAAATATTCCCTAAAGCATACCAGTAATCACACAAAGACAGTCCAATGAAATCATGACATTTGATACATTTTCCCCCAACACAAACAGGTAGTCTAAATCAAAAAGCAAACAAAAGGGAGCAAAACAAACAGTCAAAACAATAAAATCAAAATAAGAAACCAGACTAGCTCTGGAATCTTTCCTGAGTGTCTAAAGTCTCTTCAGCTCTGATCTCTAGCCTCTCTCCTTGCTTTCATTGCAGGCAGATAGATTTACTCCAAGGTTGGGTTGGTTCCCTTGGCTTGCTGCCTGAGAGATCTGTGACATGGTTGAATTGCCTGTATCTGATTCAGCATAGGGGAGGTCCTTTTGTCTCCTGTTTAGTGATGTTACCTTAGAAACCAAGGTGGAGGCTGCTTGTAGATGGGAGGGGCAATGCAAATCTCTGCCTGGAAAATGGCCAAGGTGGGCAACACCTATTTTGAGGATCCTTTCTCTTCCCCCGTCCTTTCTCTCCACTTGTCTGGGTTCGTGGGCTATCCACTATGATGGGTTTTGGTGGTGTGTCTCCAGCATCAGGCACCAGGGATCAGAGACACAGCTGGGTGCTGGATCTGGTGTGCCACCAGTGGCCTGGGGTGGAGGAGGGAGCTAGAAATTTCCTCTTCTGGAGCTGAGAGCTGAGAGTGGTTGATCAGCACCTCCTTAAGATATACTATTCCCTTATACAACCATGAGGTCCCATGCTGGGTGCCTCAGCCAGAGCAGGGACTGGAGCTCCAAAGGGCAGGTGGTAAGTGGTGACAGTGGCTTTGGGCCCCACATGGGGCACTTCAGCCAGGAATAGAGCTAGTATCTCTGAGGGGCGGGTGCCTAGAGCCTCCCTGGGTGATGGTGGCTTGAAATAGGGCTGAGCGGGGACCCAAAACCCAGGGCGGGGAGCTGGAACTCTGAGGAGCGAGCACTGGGCCCACTGGGCTGGACGCCCAGTCAGGAAGGGAGCTGGCAGCGACTGAGTGTCAGTTGGATCAGTGTAGCCAGTAAGGGAACCCAGATCTCCACAAGGTGGTATACAAGGGTCTCCACAGGTGGCAGCCAGTGGCTTGGGGTCAAGTGAGATATTGTAACTGGGGAGGGAGCTAGGATCTCCACATGACTGTGTCCCAGGTCTACCTATGGTGGAGCCGCAGCAGCCGAGGGGCCACAATAGCCGGGCTTGCCTGGGACTGAGGGTCTCCAGGCCTTGGACCAGTGCAGCTGGCGGTGAGCAGGCAGGGAGCGGGAGGTGGGGAGGAAAGTACGAGTCTTTTGGGGAACTCATTTTTGGAGAATCTCACAGTCCCACCTATGCTGTCACCGTCTTACTGCAACTCCTGAAGGAGTTATTAATAATGCTATAACATTCCTTTTTCTTGATGACTAATCACTTGTGGGACTTAAAAAAAATAAGACTCTCAAGAGTTAATATAAGATGATACTGAAATGATAGTCTTGATGTTACTTGAATACAGATTTTTTTCTTAATACTTAGGTACTATCTAATGTCTTAAAAGTTTATATTCTAAACAATTGCATCAATTTAAGAATGGTAAAATGGACAAATATTTGTAGATTTAGAAACATGCACTCAAAAAAATAGACTCAGAAGCAATATTTGAGAAAAATTTCAAATTTCTACAACACTAGAATTGTATCTGGAGTCTTTATGGCTCTACATTTGTTCATCCGGTCTCTGACAGTGATGGAAGAACTCACCTCCACTACTGCATAGAGCAGCTTATTTCATTTTTGGAAAAGTCAACTATAAGGAAACTTATTTTACAATCGGGGGGGGATACAAACCAAGCCCACAGCAGTGGTTACCTTTGGCCAGAGGTAATGTAAGGGAAGGGATTATGTATAATATTTAAAAACGTATTTTGTTTTAGTTGTAAAGTTTAAGTCTTTAAAGTTGCTTGGTGTGTTAATTATTTGATTAAAATTGATTTTAAATTGATTTTTTTTTTGCTAATTAAAAGTGTTCTCCATTATTTGCTATTGTCCTTTTAAAAATATACAAGTATATGCCTATTTTATTTTTATAAATTATTTTAATTTTTAATATTAAGGGAACATAGTTGTATATATTTATGGGGCACATGTAATGTTCTGATACAGGCATGCAATGTGCAATGACCAAATCAGGGTAATTGAGGTGTCCATCACCTTATGTATTTTTCATTTCTTTGTGTTAGAAACATTTTGATTTCACTGTCTTAGTTATTTTTAAATATACAATGAACTATTGTTAACTATAGTCACCGTATTGTGCTACTGATCTTATTTTGCTACTAGATCTTAGTCATAATATCTAATTATATTTTTGTACCTATTAACCACTTTATCCTCTCCTCCCCACTGTTCTTCCTAGCCTCAAGTAGCCATCATTTTACTTTTTATCTGCATGAATTCAATTTTTAAAATTTTTAGCTCTTTCATATGAGTGAGAACATGCGAACTTTGTCTTTCTATGCATGACTTGTTTCACCTAACATAATGTCCTCTGGTTCCACCCATGTTGTTGCTAATGACAGGATATCATTCTTTTTTTATTGCTGAGTAATAGTCCATTGTGAATATGTACTACATGTTTTTTTAAATCCATTCACCCATTGATGGACATTTAGGTTGATTCCATATCTTGACTATTATGTATAGTGTTGCAATGAACACGGGAGTGCAGATATCTCTTTTCTATAGTGATTTTCTTTGTTTTGGATACTAGCAGTGGGATTGCAGGATCATATGATAGTTCTATTTTTAATTTTTGGAGGAACCTCCATATTAATCTCCACAGTGGCTGCAGTAATTTATGTTCCCATAACATCCTTGCCTGCATCTATTATTGCTGCTCTTTTATATAAAAGCCATTTTAACTGGGGTGAGATAATATCTCATTATAATTTTAATTTGCACTTCTCTGGTGATTAATGATATGGATATTTTTTCACATACCTGTATATGAAACCATTTTTATGTCTTCTTTTGAGGAATGTCTATTCAGATATTTTGCACCTTTCATAAATCAGATCATTTGATTTTTTCCTATTGAGTTGGTTGAGCTCTTGTATATTCTGGCTATTAATCCCTAGTATATACCCATTTTAAAATGATAACTTTTCAAATATCTAAAAACAAGTGTATCTACCTTGCAAATTATTCCAAGAGAAATATTTTCTTTTCATTTAGCTATTCTCTATATTTGTTATAACAAATAAATAGAAGTGAAGCTTTGTTTCAATAAGACATTTATGTCTAATAAGACATTTATGTCTTATAAGACATTTATGTCTTATAAGACATTTATATCTAATAAGAAAAAAAGTTTTAATAAGTATTCCAAAACCCGCCACAGAACAACTGTCAAAAGACAAAGACCAAGGCAGTCATCTATGTGGAAGGATCAGGGAAGACTTCGCCAAGAAGGTAACGTTTACAAAGGTCAATAAACTGAGACAAAAGCAGTAGCCAGAGGAGCAAAACAAATTCAAATTAGAATCCTAAGATACAACTGACAGAATTTTGTGTTTGATTAAAGAAAGGTGGATGAGAAGAAGAAAGAGGCATGGATGTTGGATGATACCAAAGTTACCATCTTGTGTGGAGAAGCTTGGACAGAACATTTTAATTACTTATATTTGGGATAGGAAAATTATTCACATGATTCAAACACAAATATTTTAAAGGGTAGCAGGGTAAGAATCTCCCTGTCTCCTATCTCCTCAGATCTTATTTCCATAGGCAGGGGAAAACTTTTACATGTAAAACCCCTTTATTGGGGTAATTGGCATATGATAAACTGCACAGTTTGACATATTTTGACATATGATTACACCTATAAAACCATCACTGTAATCAAGATAATAAACATTTAAATCACTCTTAAGAGTTTCCCTGAGCAGCTTTGTGTCCCTTCCCTGATGCTCCTTATTCAGGCAATCTCTAATCTGCATTCTGTAACTATACATTAGCACTTATTTTAAATAATTTTCTTTAAATGGAATTATATACAAAGTAATCTTTCACATCGACTGCTATTGCTTAAAATAATTTTAAGATTCATTCATATTGTTGTGTGCACCAATATTCTGTACTTTCTTACTGCTGAGTAGTATCTCATTGTAAGAATATGCTGCGATTTCTTTACCTGTTAGCCTGTTGATAGGCCTATGAATTGTTTATAAATTTGGACATTAAAAATATAGATGCCATGAACATTCCTGTACACAATTTTTGTGGAATTTGCTTCTATTTCTTATGAAAAAAATGTCTGGGTTTAACAATATACGTGTGTGTACTTTTTAAAGAAAGTGTTGCATTTTTCCAAAGTGGTTGTACTATGTTACATCTTCATTAGCAGTGTGTACAGTTCCAGTTGCTTCATATATTTGCTTACATGTGATATGGTCAATCTTTTTAATTTTAGCTATTTTATTTTATCTTCTTTTTTTAAAATTTTAATTTTCTGTTTTAACTATGTGGGGTACAATTCAGGGTTATGTATACAAATGTTCTTTATGCAGGTACCCTTGTTATTTAGGTGTGCTCCCCCTCCCCTGGCAGTTTCCCACTACTGCCAACCCTTTTCTTATAGTATTATGATAATTGTTCAAGGTCGGCTTATGAGTGAGAGAATGTGATATTCGTTTCTTTGTTTCTGTGATAGATCACTCAGTATTATTCTAAGTCCAACCAAGTTGCTGCGAAGTTCATAATTTTATCCTTCTATATAGCTGCATAATATTCCATCGTATATATGTACCACATTTTTTATTGAGCCCTCTTTTGATGGGTAGCATGGTTGGTTCCATGTTTTTGCTATTGTGAATAATGCTGCAATAAACATGCGTGTGCAAGTATCTTTTTCTTAAAGCAATTTGAGTTCCTCTGGGTATATTCCCAGTAAGGGAATTGCAGGGGTTATATGGGAGGTAAGTTTTTAGATCTTTTAGGAATTGCCAAACTGTTTTCCACAGAGGTTGTACTCATTTACATTCCCACCAACTGTATAGAAGTAATTTTAGCTATTTTAATACGTATTGAGTGGTATCTTGTTGGGGTTTGAGTTTTCCTTTTCCTAATGTGTAATGGTATTGTGCAACTCTTCATACACTAATTTACCAACTGCATGCCTTCTTTGTTAAAGTTGATATTCACAGCCGGGCTCGGTGGTTCAGCCTGTAATCCCGCGCCTTTGGGAGGCTGAGGTGAGTGGATTGCCTGAGCCCGCGGTTCGAGACCCGCCTGGGCAAGCAAGACCTCATCTCCACAATAAATCAAAAAACAGCCAGGCGTGGTAGCGCGCGCCTGTAGTTCCGGCTACTTGGAAGGCTGAGGCGGAAGGATTGCCAGGGCCCAGCAGGTCGGGGCTGCAGTGGCTGGGAGCAGCCACTGCACTCCAGTCTGGGCAAGAGAGTGAGACTCCAACTCAAAAAAAAAAAAAAAGTTGATATTCACGTCTTGTGCCCATTTCTGCTTTGAGTTGTGCACACATTACTGAGTTTTGTTTTCTTTCTTTTAAAAAAAATATTCAGGATACAAAGCTTTTATCAAATAGTTGAGTTAGTATTTTCTCTGAGTCTCTGATTTGTCTTTTAATCTTCTTACATGTCTTTTGAAAAGCAGGTATTCTCAGTTTTGATAAAGTATAATTTATTAATTTCAAATAGATCTTGCTTTTGGTGGCATATCCAAGAAATCTTTGCCCCCAAATTTTTCTCCCATGTTTAATTTGAGAAATGTTATGGTTTTAGTTTTTTTTTTTTTTGACTTGGAGTCTCACTCTGTCACCCAGACTGGAGCGCAGTGGCCGCTCCCGGCCACCGCAGCCTCGACCTGCCGGCTCCGGCGATCCTTCCGCCTCAGCCTTCCAAGTAGCGGGAACTTCAGGCACGCGTAACCACGCCCGGCTGATTTTTGATTTATTGTAGAGATGAGGTCTCATCAAATTGCCCAGGCGGGTCTCGAACCCGCGGGTTCAGACAATCCACTCACCTGGGCCTCCCAAAGCACGGGATTACAGGCTGAACCACCAAAGCCCGGCTGGTTTTAGTTCTTGAACTTACGCATATTGTAGGGTAATTTTTGTAAATCTTACAAAGTGTGGATTTAAATTAGTTTTTTTTAAACATAAGGAGTTCCAATAGGTACAACAATATTGATTAAAAAGACAAATTTTTCTCTGTTCAATGTCCTTTGCACCTTTGTTGAAAAACAATTGACCATATAAGTATGGAATTATTTCTAGACTTTCCATTGTGTGCTTTAAAAATAATTCATTTGTCTTTTTCTTATCTAGTTAAGCTTCAAAATAACTCTTGAATCGGGTAATATAAGTCTTTCAGCTTTTTCTTCTACATCAAATGTATTTTGGTTGTCTTAGGGCCTTTGCATTTCTACATACATACATTTTAGAATGAGTTTTTTAATTTTTATTTTTAAAAAAGTCTGCTAGAATTGTGATTGGGATGGCATAGATCAATGTGAAGTAAGTGATGTCTTAAAAATACTGAATTTTCCCACAAATAACAAATATCTCTCTCCCTGCTTCATTTATTTATGTCTCCTTTAATGTCTGTCATTGATTTCTTTCTCTTTTTTTTAGTTTCCAATGTGCAAGTTTCACATAGTTTTTGCCAGATTTAACCCAAAGTATTTTGTATTTGTGTTATTACTTTAATATAACACCCACCACTTTTGGTTGTTATTAATGGAAGGATTGGTATTTATCTCATCACCCTCTATCACCAAAATAATCGTATGATTGCTTGTTTTTTTCTCATCCTACTTAACCTCTCTGCAATATTATACTTAGTTGATCACTTCTTTATTTTTAAATCTTTTTTTTCCTCTTAACTACTGCAGCATCATATTCTTCTGGCTTTATTTACTTTTCTTCCTTCTCAAATTGCTTTGCTGGCCTTTACTGCTTTGTTTATCCTCAAAATATGCAAGTGTCACAGACCTCAGTCCTATATCCTCCATTTTTCTAATTCAACAGTTTCTAATTAAATTTTCTTAATGGCAATAAATATAATCTACTTACTGACATCTCCAAAACCTATAACTCCAGATTTGACCTCTCCAATGAGCATCTTTTTGATGAATAAGTTAATATTGAGCAATCTACTTAAAAATCTACATTTGAATATCTAATTGGTATTGTAAACTTAACATATTCACTCCCTAAGATTCCTAATTTTCAATAAATTCTACCACAATATACAATGTTCCTTAATCCCTATAACCAAAGTTCACCCTTAACTCTTCCCTGTATGTTTAATTCCTCATTCACCATGTTTGGTTTACCCCCAGATTATATTCAAAATCCATCTACTTCTCTTTTTTAATGACACTATTCTAATCTAAACCACAATTGTCTTTCAGTAGGATTACTCTTAATAGGCCACTCTGATTCAGCTCTTGATACTTACATTCCTTTTCTGGACAACAACTGGAATAATCTTTTAAAATGCAAAATGGATCTTACCCGGTTATATTACTTTTCTGCTCAAAATGCTCCAAAAACTTCCTATTATGCTTTGAATAAAATCTAATTTTTTATTATGATCTACAAAATTCTTACATGATCTGAATTCAGGAAACCATTACAATCTCTTGTTTCTACTACTTGTTTCCTTGCTTATACTGATCTTTCCATTCTTTCAATTGATCAAGTTCATCATCCCTTTAGGACCTTTGCAATTGATATTTTTTCTCTGCTTTAACACTTCAACCCCGATTTTCCTATAACTAAATCCTTCTCCTTTTAAATTCTGAGCACAAATACCATCTCTTCCGTGTCCATTTTCTCCCCCGTTAGTTCTCTAAATCCTACTCCATCTAACTAACATATTTTGAATCTTATTTCTATTTGAAATTATCTTGTTGACTCACTTAATTATGTCTTATCTACAAGAGCATAAAATGGAAGAGTCCTTATTTGTCCAATTTATTATTATATTTCTAGTGCCCAGAATTCAGGACTTAGTACATAGCATATTTTTATAGATATTTATTAAAATGAATGAATGAATAAAATTTGTGAGCACTTAAAGCCTCTAAATATTTTTTACATAGAACCTGCTACCAAAACAAATTTTCTGCAGCTTCTGTGTAGAATCATTTTGATGTATTTTTAATAGTTACTATGTTGATTTCGGTTGAGAAGATTTTGACCATTTAAGAATATCATTCTAACAAATTTTTCCAGCTTTTGATATCAAACTTGGTATTAGAGGTTGATATATAATTGGAAATTAGTTTTCTCATTAAATCAATTTACATGATAGTAATTAGAGGTGGAAATCTGCAGTGCTACAGTATAAGCTTTAGTCAGGATGATAGTCATTAGTCTACAAGTAAGTAAATCTCTTAGTGGTTCTATTACTCAGTTAATAATTATTATTTGTGTGTCCAAAAGTCCATCAGTTTACAATTATTATTATCACTTTTTAATTTTAATTTTCTTTTTGAGTTGGAGTCTCACTCTCTTGCCCAGGCTGGAGTGCAAGTGGCACGCTCCTGGCCACCGCAGCCTCGACCTGCTGGGCTCAGGCGATCCTTCGGTCTCAGCCTTCCAAGTAGCTAGAATCACAGATGCATGCCATCACACCTGGCTAATTTTTTGATTTATTGTAGAGACGAGATTTTGCCAAGTTGCCCAGACTGGTCTTGAGCCCGTGGGCTCAGGCAATCCACTCACCTTGGCCTCCCAAAGTGCTGGGATTATAGGCGTGAGCCATCGCGCCCGGACATCAAATTTATTAAATATATAAGTTTCCAGACTTTGCCTGTTTGGAAATTAAAATATATATCTGCCTTTGGTCATAACATGATTTGTATTTCCATAATTTCTTCAAGAATAGTGAAGTTAACTTTGAAATTAAGCTTTAGTTTCATTATCATTTTGAAAAGCAATTTGTCAAAACTGGAATATGTGGACTCATTTAAAGCAGGCAGGTGATTTCTTATGATTTTTCAACTTACTTTGAGTAGAACGCCCTCTTTCAGCTGTTTACTCTTTTCATTCCTGTTAAAAAAAAAAAAGCTAGGCAGTAACATGTCATAAATCTTCAAAGTGAAACTGTGAAGGATGTATGCTATAAAGATCTTATTTTGAACTTTATTTTAAATTAGATTTCAGATTTCAGTGGAGGCAGAGGATTTGAGGGAATAGAACACATTAAAGACAAGCATATTTCATATATGAATAATCTGCAGCTTTAAATATCACAAGACAATTATGAAGGATGTTAAATGCAATGAAACAGGATAAGTTGTTTGTTTTGATAAGTGGTTGTGAAATCAGGAAAGAGGCACTAAGAACACACAAATAGAGAATAATGTTAAAGGATTAACATTGATTCATTGATCAGAGAATACATTGTCGAAGCTGGCAAGAATAATCAAGAATGAATTGTCTAAATAGAATGTTTCCAATTAAAAATTTTCCTCTGTGCTTTGAAACATGTTTTTATAAACAAGAGTTTTCAACCATGCATGGAAAATTTGTTTTAATAAAAATATTAACTACATGTGAGTGAATAAGTTAACAGTGAATGTAACCCTCACTCCCCAAAACTAAAACTCAATGACTGTAGATAATATAAGATTATAATTAGCTAACACACAGTGAACAAATAAAAAGTATTTTTTAAAGAAAATAATTGTATGCTTTTAATTCATTTTCTTATTTGGTACCTTAGAAATAGCTAATGTACTAAAACTTTTTCTTTGGTTGTTGGAATGTTAACCATCATGATAGCTTCTTTCTTTGTAATTATGCACAATAGTCCATTAAGAATAGAGTGTACACTCAAATTCACCTATATATATAAATAAAGCCTGTAATGGTAGACCCAAATGTTACTGTGTAAAAAAATTTTTTTAATCCTAAGAAACATTTTTATTTGCTAGAATATTATCGATTATTTTTTAAGAAGTAGTTTTCCCTTTCACCTGCTTTTTAGTGTCATACACAAGAAATTTATGCAAGGTCTAAGAATTATTATATTATTTGTTTATACCATTTTTCATGCTTATCTCTAAGTGAATTTGGCAAAGCTGAAGATATACATAATAAAACTGCCAAGTCACTCATAGATTATTAAAAAATGTGGAGCGGTAAATAAGTGTGCTAAACCTAATAATTGAGGATTCAGAAGTTACTGATCTCCTGGAAGTCTCATGGAACATTTGTCCAACCCAAAGTTAATTCTTACACAGTGTTAAAAATATTGAGATGCTTAAAACATCTGGATGTTTAGTGTTGAGACTAGGTTTATGTTGACCAAATAAGATAAATTGGTGCAAGTATTTCTTACAAATATTCCTAATGTAAAGACAGAGAGTTCATTTTGTTTAAAATAATCTGCATTAATTATGTACACTGATTGACTTCATGAGATAATTATCTTCCTACATTTGCCAGTGTTGAAAGAATCTTACTTTTTCTAATCTTATTACTAAATTTTCCTGCTGAGAAGGCTCACTCTCCAGCCTCTGACCCTTGGGTTGCCACTTAATGGAAAGGTTGACAAGGCTAAATCTCTTAAACAGAAACAGAAGACAAATTTAACTTCATGAATTCAATACTGGGAATTCAATCTACAGCTGGATAGAATAATTTGACAAGGTCCTCGGAAAGAACACCCTGTTAACATTTAAAAACACAAAAAACAAAAAAACAAAAATAAATGCAGTCCAGAATTTTCTGATTCTATTCACAGCAGAAATCCGGAGAATGACATACAAGCTAGAATGGAAGCTTGCAGTATGACCATCAGCATTCTAATGTTTTTCTGAGTTGCCCTATAAAGCTTGTCACATTGTGACAGATTTTTATTATAGAGTGAACAATAAATGCTATCAACAGGGAAAGATAAGAAAAATAAGACAAGAGGATGTTGGCTGGTCCTGCATGTTAATAGCTTCCACTTACATAGCATTTTATTTACAAAATGCTTCTACATAAAAATGTTCACAGTTGTTCATCTTGCAAGTAACCTTATATAGCATCTTCTGAACTAAACCACAACTGTTTCCAAGCTCTGAAAGCCACAGCTCTGAGCAATAACTTAAATGTGATAGCTTCCTTGTTTAAATAATAATTTTTAAAATTTTTACTTTATATTTTTATTTTGAATCATAATTTTGTCACAAACTAGACTGTGGGTCAATGGAAAGACCTTATAGAATCTGAAGTAAGGGATCACAGGATCTGTCTCAGAGTGTCTACAAGGTACTAGATATTATTCAAGATGCTGAGATGTGATAGGCAAAAGTCTAAAGAGTCTCCAAGATTCTTAAATGGTACCTGGTACATTATAAGTGAAATGAATGGATGGATGAATAAATGACTTGATAATCTTGCTTTAATCTGGTTTTCTAATTTCCATCAGGTGGTCTTGTATCTGGGTTATCTCTTTCTTCCTAGGCCATTGGGATAATCCTTTTGGATCAAGATATTAGCTCAAAATTTTCAGCTGAAAATTCCTTTTCTCTTTGCCTTCTGTTTATTAGCATAAGATCCTTTGCTCCCAAGCCCAGTTCAAAATTTTCTGTGCTATCCCATATAGACACAGACCCTTGTTTCCACTTTACTTGGAGGAAAATATGGCAACCTCTCAATACAATCAGTTCTGTAAAGAGAAGAAAGAATAAAGAACCAAGCTGAGGGAAATGGAAAACAGGAAAGTCTTCTGTCCCTGGAAAAACTGTAAAGGAAATTGCAGCTTAGGATGAGAGGACTGCAAGGGTAAATCATGAGAAATGGGCAATTTGGGTATATTTAGGAAGATACAACACCACAGACAGAATGTGGGTCATGGGAGTAGAGTTGTTAGTAAGAAGTGGGTCATAAGTGGGAAAAAGTTATGTTGCCATTTAAGTTAGCCAGAGCATGTAGTAATGTAAGCAAGTAAAGATGTAGCCAATATGCACAGTATCCATGTCCTTTATCTGAGTATGTTCTACCTGCAGGCTCCTGTTTTGCGGTTCTAATTGAAATGAATATAACTTCCGTCATTCATGTAGAAAGCACATTAGAATCCCGTGCCTTTGAGAGGCTGAGGTGAGTGGATTGCCTGAGCCCGCGAGTTCGAAACCCGCCTGGGCAACTTGGCGAGACCTCATCCCTACAATAAATCAAAAAATCAGTCGGACGTGGTAGCACATGCCTGTAATTCTGGCTACTCTGAAGGCTGAGGCAGAAGGATCGCCGGAGCCCAGCAGGTCGAGGCTGCGGTGACCAGGAGCGGCCACTGCACTCCAGTCTGGGCGACGGAGTGAGACTCCAACTCAAAAAAAAGAAAAGAAAATTTAACGTCTCTATTTCCAGGTGAAATTTAAAGCCTCGCTTAGAGTGAGCTCGCTTCAATTTAACCTTGTACAGGTCTTATTTTTCTTAACGACGTTAAGAATAGCACAACCACACCTCTTCTTAGAAGACAAGACTGCAAATGTGTGCTCGATGACCCTGACACCTTTTATCTGAAAGAGTGATACTGTTAGGAAAGTTTAACGTGAAATTAGGTAAAGACATATATATATATGGGTTTTTAAAATTCCAATAGCATGAAAACTTCTCTAAGGTAATCTTCTATTTCTTCAAGATCCATGGAATATTTTATCCAGAAACAATGTTTTAGGTAGTTCCCTCTCCGTTTTAAGACAGCTTCTCCAATGTTTTTGAATGTGACATTTAAAAAGTTATCTAGAGTGCCCTTTCTTCTTTTCCCTTTGTTCTTCTCTTTTGGGTTAAAACTCCCTTTCAGTTGAAAACATCCCGTTTAATCCCATCAAAATTACATCTTTACTTTGCCTTTCTTTAGCTTTTATGTCATTGCTTGGTGCCATGTTAATCTAGATATGTTACAGATGTGCAGTAAATATAAAGTATGTAAATGATGCTGTAAATGAAGTTATTTTATGTATTTATTCTGTGCTAACTCTTGAACTGCATGCCAAAATGAAAAGAGAACTGGAATCTAGAATTGAATTTTCACTATAACCAACTTAGGTAAATGATATATCTCCTCTGAGCTTTTGTATTCTCATCTGCCTGAATGTCGGGCAGTGTGTGGGCTTTTAAGAAGAAAGATATACTATCTAAATCTTAGCGCTCATCCTTGCTAGGTCTACCACTTTGACCAACTAACTTAATCTTTCTGAGCCCCATTTTTTAATCTGTAAATTGGAAATTTCCACAATGCCTCTCGAACAGGAATTGTTTTGAGGTTTAAGTAAGAGACCGCATGTTAAAGCATAATACATTTCTAATGTTTATTGAGATTGCTGTGATCTGTAATGTAGGCAAATCTTATAACTGTCTTGAAAGTTTTTTAAAGTGAGAATGTATGGTAGGATAGTTAAATCACAAACTTTGAAAGGTCCTTTTAAAACTGATCCTTCCTACTAACCCCTAACACATATACACACATTCTGTTTTTAATCGACAGTACAACAAAAATCAACCCAGAAGTGTATGCTACCTCCACAGTGGAATTCTATTATGGAAGAGTGTATCAACATAGCAGTAACCTTCCTTTCGTTGTTCTCACAATAAAATCGTAAGTCTTTTATTGTCAGTGCACACACTTGCTGAAATCTATGGCAGGAAGTTCTATTTTCATATTCCTTGCATTATTTTTTTCTTAATCCCAAAACCTTCATATAAAATAGGGTTATTCACATATCCAATAGTTGCATTCATACTAGCTTTATGATTGCTTCTCCAGGCAGGTGCAATAAGCATTCTGACACTGAGAACGTGCTCCCTCCATAGCAGGGAAGTCCTTGTGTGTTCCTGCTTTTGGAGGCTATAGAAAAACTTATAACCAAACCTTTCATTGTCTTAAGAGTTGAAAATTTTATTTTTGGAGATGTGACCTTAACCAACCCTCTGATCTGCTTGAGGGGATTGTACCATTTCCCCAGAAGCTAACAATAAAGGGAGGAGCCAGAGACTCTGTTACTGTCAGATGGTGGCTGCCCAAGTTTGCACTATGTAGCAGGGGAAGCAATGCCATTAATCAATGTAAATGCTTACCGTTAAAACTTAAGGACAGTACTCTCAACATGTATCATTTCTGCTGAAACACACTTCAAAATCAAATTGAAAGTGAATATTATTGCGTCGCCCCCTAAACCTTAACCAATTAAATCTGCTGTATTCTAGTGTTGGAACAATTTCTGGAAGTACAAAATTCAAACTATACTTTTAACACAAGATGTGAAAATAGGGTTTTAAACCTACTCATTACCTTTAAAACAACAGCCTGGGAGATTATTGCAAAGTTTCCTCAAAGGAGCATGTCAGATCACCAGGGGGCTTACTAGTACTGCTAGAGGAGCCTATAGTCAGAAAACTCTGTGATCCCACAAGCTGAATTTTATGAAGTTTGCTCAGGTCTGTCCTGCCTGTTACACACACATGCATATATAATTAGATAGCAAGTATGAAATAATAGACCACAAGGCCTTAATCACTTATGTACCACTTACTTTCTCTCACTGCCATCAGGTTTCTAGCTAATAAGCTTGGCTCGGTTGATAATTATAACAGAAGGTGAATGTTATTAATTGAACAGGCACCATAGCATCATCATTAATAACTGGTTAACTCTGTGGGTTTCGGTGTCAGACAAATCAGTGGCCAAGAGTTCCCTTAATAACTCTGCTACCTTTTGTAAATTACTCAACCTCTCTGAAATTTACATTATTTCACCTATAAACTGAGAAAAAATTGCATAGGGTTGTTGTAAAGTTTAAAGTATATTACAAGGTAAATACTCAGTAAATGTTCATCATTATTTTTGCTCATTACAGTAGAATTTAGAGCCATGCAAATTCTGTTCCACTAAAGTTACATTTAAAACTGTTGCATTCTAAAAGATTGTTTACAAAAGTAAAATAGTCTGGATTCTTTCATTCCTAGGAATATTGAACACTTGAATTTCTCAGCAAAAGGTAAATGTATATCTGATAAAGAGGTTTGGTTCTGAATCTGATTAGGAAGTATCAGTATGAATATACCTGATATATTTTATGCTTGGGAGAAACATATTTCTTAACTCTGTGCACTGACAAGGTTTAGAAATATTCAACTCAGTATATATGAGCAACCTAAGGCCACATACTGTGGTTTCCAAATACCATTTCCCACTAAAGCAAACCAAAGCTTGTAGGAGGTTTGGCCCAAGAAATGCACAAGGTTGAGCCTGGATTATTTTGTAATGGTCAGAATGCAAAGAGACAATCAATCATAGGCTGCTGAGATTGTATTAAGGGAACATATGAGCATTGGGAAGGTTTCCACAGGCCAAGTGGGTCAAAGTGACTACTGATAAATAAAATAAACCTAAAGGATAAAACACATCAGATGTATTAAAATCTATGAGATCATAATAATAATAAAAGGGAGGTGAGGTAGAATCAGTTAATAATTTTACTTACAATTTTAAAGTAGACAAATAAGATGAAAGTGTCAAGCATTTTTCTGACTTTTTATATGTACTATTCATTGGGAAACAAAATACTAGACGAGGCCATTTTTCTCTTTATAGACATATCTAGCCAATAAGAAAAAATTAAAATATCACAACCCTAATGAGTGAATCTAGGCATTCATAAACAAATACTAATATCACAAAAAGATAAACAAGCAGACATGTATACCTTCTGACATAGCACTGCCCGCAACATATCTTTGCCATAAAAAATAATAAATAAATAAACTTGAATAAGATTAATCTTCTAGATCTAATTTACAGGGTATGTAGAATATAGAGAACAGAGGCAAGTGTTAAAGACCACCACAAGAATGTAGTAAGCAAAATTATATATGACAAACAAATTGATTTCTTCAACAAATAAATGAAGGAAAAGAGCAGGACATCTGTAGCCTAAAAAAACTTTATAGTTTTATCAACTAATCAAATCAAAATATATGTACTTTATTTGGATTCTGATTTTAAACAACAAATTACAAATCAGAATGGTGTTTATGAGAGAATTTGAGTTGTTTCGTAACACTGTCATTGGATGACATTGAAAAACAAGTGCTATTATTTTAAATGTGATGATGGTATTGCAGTTATTTTATCAAAAAAGAATAATTATATTTTGAAATACATGTTAATACATATAAGGACAAAGTGATAAGAAATTAAGGTCTTTCTATAAAAATGTGTTTGACATTTGTGTTTTTAGTAACTTACATCACTTATATTATTTTTAAAACATTAAAATTAATTACTAGACTTTTTAAAAATGTGAGACTAGCTTTCAGGTTGTGTGGCTAGGATTGTAAAAAAAATGACTTGTTACTTCTGCTTTAAGTCTTTTCAAAGATATACTATGTGATCCCCAAAACAAGGACTGTAGCTCATTAACTATATTAAAAGTGACTAGAATAATGCTAGTTTATAGTAGGTGTTGAAGAAATACTCATTTGAACTTGTGTTGAACTTAGCTATATATAATCCCATTGAATTTAGCTATGTATAATCATTTTACCACAGACTTTAAACATTTTTCCAGATGAATGAACCACACATTGAACTTTCCCATTCATTTAATCACAGGACAGAGGGATGTTTAAAAATATTGATCATCACCATTTATTTCTGTCTAGCTACTCTTTTGATAAATAGTATTTCTGTGAAATACTTTCCTTTTGTAATAATCATGACAAAGGTTACTATGTTTGATAGTAATTAGTAACATATTTTCCTATATTTCTCTTCTGATTTTGTCTAATATTTAGAAAAGAAGGCATCTTAATCTATGATCTTTATTAAGACTCCCTGAGTGCTACAGAGATATAACCTTGTACCAAATTTATGAACCAAATTGTACGACAATGTAGGATAAGTTCCTACATTATTTGACTTGGCAACAGACAAAGCTTGAGCACCATAGAAATAAGAAAACCATCATTTGTACATGCTTGAGAAATAAACTCTGACATTTTTCAGTAAATTGTTGACTTCTTTTTTAACTAGGAGAGTTCTCAGGTAGAAAATAAAACCAAACACAATATTTGGTACAAGAAAAATTTATTTCAACAGTGTGGCTGGATTATACTTAAATTCACACTGTATATTTTTTAGAAAAGAGGAGCAAAGAGAAAGAAGTTTACTGGAATGCTTTCTACATGCTGAGTTCCTTTGAGTTGGAGTCTCACTCTGTCGCCCAGACTGGAGTGCAGTGGCCACTCCCGGCCACCGCAGCCTCGACCTGCTGGGCTCCGGCGGTCCTTTTGCCTCAGCCTTCCAAGTAGCTGGAACTACAGGCGCGCGCTACCACGCCCGGCTAATTTTTGATTTATTGTAGAGATGAGGTCTTGCCAAGTTGCCCAGGCGGGTCTCGAACCCGCGGGCTCAGGCAATCCACTCACCTCAGCCTCCCAAGGCGCAGGATTACAGGCTGAGCCACCGAGCCTCGCTGCTGGGCTCTTTTTATGTTGCCTTTTAATTCTCAGAGCAGTGAGGAGTTGTGAGTGGTATTTTATTCATTTTACAATGGTGGAAATAGTGGTTGTGGGAGTGTGTATCAGTGAAGAGAACAGACCTATTAAATTTAGCTAAAAAAACGGTGAGGAAGGTTTCACACTGATTTGCTTGGCTTCAGTACTTATATATATTTTTTCCCATTATAGCAAGCTGTATCCCTTAGAATAGGGAGATTAGATAACTAATTAGTGGCAGTTAAAAGGGTCTTTAAACAGAGTCCTTCATGCTAAATCAGGTATCTATGCAGGACATAGAACCCAGGAAAAATTAAGTTGTGTTTTGAAGAAAACTTCCCCCAAAAGAAACTGATAGCGATTCAATATTTCATGTAATTTATAGCCATGGTAGACCATGATATCGGTTTTCTGAAGTATTTTTTTAAAATCACAAATGCAAACAAGATGAGAAAAATGTATATAATGACCTTCAAGCAAACAAGAAAGTGGACATATTGATCTATTAAGGTCAACCGTGTCATGAATGAGTTGACAATAGGATCTTACAGAAAGACCTAAATTTTAAAAAGCATTTGTTTTCTAACAATATCTTACCACCTATTCACAGTGTATTCTATATTATTATTTGAGCTCGATTCTCTATCTAACTATATCATGTATTAGTTTAACCAACTTCTACTTTGCCTTGCTTGCAAAGAATTTTGGAATGCATTTGTTAAATTCTGCACTACTTTTTCTACGGTGGATAAAACAGCTTGTGGTGTTATCTTCCTAAGGCAATGTTGTTATGAAGATGTTGTATAATAAATTCCTTTTATACTAGATAGCTCTATGGTTTATCTAAAGGTTTTATCTACATCTATTTTTGTCCTTTGTCCATTTCTCTCTGGTGTCATTAGGAAATGCAATATGATTACAGTGTAGTCTTCAGTTTGGTGCTTTTACACAAAGAAATACCATAGTTTCTTTTTAATGTGTGCTTAACAGTAACATTGTTAGTTGCTGAATGTCTCAGCTTGAGCAGGAAAATATAGTTCATAGTGTAATAAAAGCAGTATTCTTAATTTAAATTTGGGGTCCCTGGGGCTGTGTGCTATTGTTACCAGTTCTGGATACAACTTTAGTATCTATGCTTTTTATTTTTTTTATTGTAAGCATTGCTCCTTTGATATAATCTAAAGATTTGATCTTTCTGCACAAAACAATCCCACATCATGGTTCAAAAAAAAATACCATATGCTGTGAAAAGTTTTGAAATGAATAATTTGTAATCTCAAATGTCTATAATGTCCTTTAAAAGCTTCCATATAGCAATTCATGGGTTGACTTGCAGCTTAAGTAGAATTATTTTAAAAATTCAATACTCAGTTGTCAAAGAAAACAATGTCTTAGTACTGAAGCAAGAAAAGCTAGTTGTGAGAGTTTTAAGTAATAGTTAACTTAAAAAGGTTAATTAATTTTTTCTGTTAAAGGGGATCATTATTAATAGTATAGACTTGCTTGATATCAATTAAAATGTGATTATCTAAATAAATTATCTTCTTGTGAAAGCAAGCATCTTTCCTCACAAAGATAATATATCCTACTACCACACTCAAATTGCTTTTTTTTTTTTTTTTTTGAGTTGGAGTCTTACTCTGTCGTCCAGACTGGAGTACAGTGGCATGCTCCTGGCCACCGCAGCCTTGACCTGCTGGGCTCAGGCAATCCTTCCACCTCAGCCTTCCATGTAGCCAGAACTACAGGTGTGCACTACCACGCCTGGCTAATTTTTGATTTATTGTAGAGACAAGGTCTCGCCAAGTTGCCTGGATGGGTCTCGAACCCCGGGGCTCAGGCAGTCCACTCTCCTTGGCTTCCCAAAGTGCTAGATTATAGGCTGAGCCACCGGGCTCGGCCCTGAATTACTTCTAAAGGTCGATGTTATAAGGGTTACATTTGAGGTCTACTATGTTCTCTAGTAATTCCGGCTACTTGATTTAGAAAATGAAGCTATTATACCTATATCAACATTTTGGTGCTCTTGAGAAATTTGGTATCCAAAGCAACCCCAGAATTCCCTTTTACTGCTTAGTTTTAGTTTGCTTACTAGTGAAGCAAAGCAAGTCTTTTATTTCAAACAGCTTGTACCAAAATTCCTCTTAGGGATAGAATTGCCTTTGATTAAGGACATATTTTTTCCAGTCTTTGCAGTTGTGAAAACAATAGCACTGACACCATGATCTGAAAGAAGACAGAACTAAAAGAGATAGTTAAAATACTTTACGTAAGAAATTTCACATTACATTCAGTTGTCAAGTCTCCTTATCTTCTTCAATCTGGGAAGTTTCTCAGTCTTTCACTCACTTTCATGACGTTAACACATTTGAAGAATTCGTTTCTTATAGAATGTCTTTCAGCTTGGGTTTGTTCAATTGTTCTTCAGGATAAGTTCCAGTTATATGCTTTTGACAAGGATATAAGAACAGTGATATTATATTATCAGTATATAACCTATCAGGAGATATACGATACCAACATGTCTCATTTTTAGTGCTATTAAATTTCTTTAGTTGGTTGAGGTGGTATCTACCTTAACCGAGTAAAAAAATTACAGAAGTTTCTTCTCTGTAAGGTAACTATTTTTTCATTTGTAATGTATAAGTATTTGGGAGGAAAAGAATCTGAGGCTATGCAGATATTCTGTTTTATATCACGTTTTCCCCTCAATTTTAAAATTATTTCCAATTCTTGTCTATAATAATTGTGGGTGTGTTTTTTGTCCTGGATCTACTTCACTTTGAGGTGAGATTATGACTGTATGCTTCTGATGAACTAAATGAAGGGTATGAGAAAAAGTGGACTCAAAATAATCCTAACATTTATATTCTGACAAAAAGAAGGCTCAAAGTGAGATATGAAAGAATGAAAGCCTAGCAGGTGTGAGGGTGCAGTTTATGAATAGGATCTCGGTTATGTTAACTTTTAGATAACTATTAAGTATTTAAGTAGAGATGTCAACTAGACATGGGATGAATGAGATTGGAACTCAGGGAGAAGAATGAGATAGAGATATAAATTTGGGATCTTGAGTAGGCAGATGGTGTTTAAAACATTGGTATATACAAGATCACAAGAGAGTGTAAATAAAGAGGAAATCCAGTGGCTGAGCCCTGAAGAAACCCAAGGTTAAGAGATCAAAAATTTTGCAAAATCAGAAAGTGAGAATAAGAAATGGTGACAAAAATGGGGGGAAAAGCATGATAAGAGCATTGAAATGAAAGTTTTGAGTCAAATCTCATAGACATCTTTCCTCACCAACCATTTAAATTCAACATCAGTGGAATGAATACAAATTGTGTTAGTAATCCTGCCTGAAAGGAAGGGTTATATGAATGTTTCAAAGTCAGCAGTGGTAAAAGCCCCAAATTTCACAAAAAAATTCCAATTTCCTAGGATTTGGACCATATTTTCTTTTTCGTCAGAACTGCCAAAGATGTAATTTACTCAAGAATAGAGAGAGTAACTAGCATTTGATCTGGTATAGGGATAGATAGTTATCATAGACTTGTATTATATCAATTTCTCAAATTTAAGTGGCAGGGAAAGGGTGTGTCCAGGCTTGTTGTTTTACATGATGTAGGATCTTTGCTGAGTTTCAACTGCTAAGAAATGATGAGGTGTAGCTGATTATATTAAAATGTGTTGTTATTATTTTAGTATTAATTCAAACATTTTAAATTTATGATTCTTAGGGGGACAGAAATGACTGTGAAATATTTAACTTGGGTGAGTTAATAAATGATCAAACTATTCTACTCTGGTAATTGCATCATTTTAAGCTCAATTTTTGTTTTGTTGTTTTAATTCATCTACAAGACCTTGTTATATTTCAGTCTAAGAAAAACAGAATAATATCTTTGGAAATAAACCAAGTTTCTGGACTAAATATGCAATATTTAAAAAATATCTAGTGTTTGGGGATCAATATTCTTCTTTTAGGCAGAGGGATAAGTTAAAACTATCCTGGGGAGATCATAACTGAATCAATAAGACAGAATTGTTTTCATTGTTTTTTGTTCACCACACACTCTCAATTGCTAATTTTTTTTTCTCTAACTGCCCAAAGGAAACCCAAGGACATGACCAATATTATTTTGTAACATTATGAAGCTGAAAATTATTTTTTTACTGTTTTGTATTTCCTGAGTGCTTTATACTTATTTGATTCTAGATTTTAAGATATACTATCTTGTGTGGACTTTGGCATGAAATTATTTTCTACTAACATAATTGGAAATTCATCCATACTTTTTCTATTTAACTTTAATTATAGCATGTCATGTACATTGGTGGAAAAATGAAAATCTCACTTGAAAAATTCACCAGATTAATTTGATCCAGATCTCTCTGCAGATTACTAGACTGATTCCACCAGATGTAAGTAAATAGGATGGAGTTGGGATCTAAAGAGATAAGTAGGTAGAGTATTCTCCTAAAGATGGTTCAAATTGTGTGAATCAGGAGAGGAAACTACGAATCAGTGTATTTTGGAAGGGAATTATTAGATACTGTCATGAGAACTACAGGAATATGTAGGATTTGTGTTATGATCAATGTGTACTGTGTCAGACATGCTTAAAGGGAAAGGACTGATGTAATTAAACTATACTATTTGTTTTATACCTCATTTCCTCCCTTGGGATATTAGGTCATTTTAATACAGAGAGATTTTGAAATACACTTTTGAAAGAGATTTTTGAAATGCATGATATAATTATGACATTTCCAGATATATTAGTCTTCTAAGTAGCTCAGCACTGAAAACTCATGGGAAAACAAACACTGCCGTGAATTTCAAAATATACTCTTTTAAATAATTACAACTTCTGCATGTATTTTTAAATGTTTTATTATAAATAACTTCAGATTTACAGGATATTTACAAAATTTGTACAAAGAATTCTTGTATGCTTTATCCAGATTACCTAAATATTTTATCACAATTTCTTAATCCTTATCTTTCTCTCAGATATAATGGCCCTTTATCTCTAAATGCTTCAATATGTTTATTCTAAACACAGTACAGTTATCAAAATCAGGAAATTATTTTTCACTTTTAAATTTTTTTATTTTAAAATTGTGAGGTACAATTCAGGGCTGGGCTTACAAATATTCATTGTGCAGGTACCCTTGTTGAGGAGGTGTGCTCTCCCTTCCCCAGTCATATTTTTATACCGTCAATCCCACCTCTCCACCCCCCTTCTTCCCCACAGTTTCCTGCTATTGTCAGTCCTTTTCTTATAGTATTATGGTAGTTGTTCAAGGTCCACTTATGAGTGAGAACATGTGATACTCAGTTCTTTGTTTCTGTGAAAGATCACTCAGTATTATAGTCTCTAATTCCATCCAGGTTGCTGCGAAGTTCATGATTTTGTTCTTCTTTATAGCTGCATAATATTCCGATGTGTATATGTACCACATTTTTTAAATCCAGTCCTCTTTCAATGGGCAGCATGGTTGGTTCCATGTTCTTGTTATTGTGAACTAGTATCCTAAATAACATTTCTTTTCTGGCTCAGAAAAAAAAAATCCAAATCACTCTTGGCATTTAGTCGTCACATGTCTGTACTCCCCTTTAGCTGAATATTCAAGATTTTCATAAACCTAACACTTTAACTGTGTAAACTATTTATTTGGTAGAACATTCCTCAATTGGGATTATCTCATTTGTTTCTCATGATTAGATTTAGTAATATTTTGGGACAGGAACACCATAGAAGTGATGTTGTATCCTTCTTGTTGCATCATATCAGGAGATATAAGATGTCACCTTGTCCTTTACTAAATTCAAAGTGTCTTGGCTGGATCCTCTACCTTGCTTCCTTCAATGTGATTATATTATTCATTTGAAATACAGTTAGGATTATTTGTTTCTAATTGTATTCTATTTGGGACACCCCCAGTCTATTCTTCCTGTTTTTCATATGTAATATATTAGAAAACTACACAAAAGTCACAACTCCACAAGAATCTACCAATGTGAAGATTCTGTCACCAAGTCATGGGCCAGCACTTCATTTATCATCTGATGCAAGCATTCTTACTCTAACTGTAATTGCACCAACTTGACAATGGATTCAGCTACACTCAAGAAATCTGGTATTCTCCTTTCTTCAATGTATGGCTCTCTGAGTATAAAGTCATAGGCTTTTCTCGGTGAAGTCACTCTTGCATACTCCAGCCATGGTTATGTAGGCTCCTTCTATACTGGGATGAAGTCACAGTGGCAGCTGTTTGGCTCTGTGGTCTGGGCAGGTCTCAAGTCTAGAAACTGGGCAGGAGATTATGACTTTCTGTTAGACACCCGACCTCAACTTTCTTTTTTTTTGAGTTGGAGTTTCACTCCATCGCCCAAACTGGAGTGCAGTGGCTGCTCCCGGCCACTGCAGCCTCCACCTGCTGGGCTCCGGCAATCCTTCCACCTCAGCCTTCCGAGTAGCTGGAATTACAGGTGCACGCTACCACGCCTGGCTGATTTTTTATTTATTGTAGAGATGAGGTCTCGCCAAGTTACCCAGGCGGGTCTCGAACCCGCGGGCTCAGGCAATCCATTTTCTGACCAACTGTTCTTGATTTCTTTTGATTCTATTAAGTAATGTCGTTGTTGGCTGTTTAATCTATCATGTCCCTAAGAACAACATGTCTCATTAACCATATCCATACATATATGTGGGCTAAGTCTTCCAGTTGATATTCCGATCTTAACAATTGTAATTATCTGTCTCCCCTGCAAAGCCATTGTAATAAAGCTTGCTTTGCTTCTATTGGCTAAGTGCTGCAAACGGGCCTTGGGCCTTTGTTTCCCAGCATCCTCTCATACACATGCTATCAGAGAGCTTGGTTTATAACAGCATCTGTTGCAGTTAGTATTGCATTTTAGGGCCAGTCTGGGTCTCTAAATGATGTTGCAATGCTGGCTCCCCTTTCTTCAATACATTCCTTATCACCTTTGTAAATAGAATAAAATATACTCTGTGCCCGCCTCAGGAATATCATTAGCTGATGATTTCAGATTTAGTTTGTTTTTATACTAACTATATATGCAGATTTATTTTAATAGGCTCTTTCTGAGCGTTTGATCTTTATCTTCATGGCGTACTATGACAGCTCTGGTATCTGTACTTCTATTTTCCCCAAGCTCCCAAGAGCTATTCCAGAAGCATGTTAGAATCCTGTCCTCGGACTCTTGCCAGGGTATTAAATCCTATGTTACAATAATGGTCCCATTTTAACAAACTCTTCTTTATTCAGTTATATATTTTGACCCCCTTGATCCACTACTCTCAGGATCTACTCCTAGATATCATTTCATATTTTCTCATAATATATTAGCCAGACCTTGAAGTTTGTATTTTTATATTTACTGTTAGCCCTTAGAAGATGAAGGTAATGCTGAGATTTGACCCTAGTTATGGTAATGAGGAGGGGAGCTAGGGTCATCTTGCCTATCCCCAAACTGTAGAAAACTGGGGGAGGTCTAATGAAACCAAGAGGCCCTCTGATGATCATACTTGGTTTTACATTGCTGATTAGTAGAGCTTTGTCATTTATACTTTAAATGAATTAATAGTACTTAGCAATAGTATTTAGTGCCAAGTCTATACCCTCTTTTCTTTACATCTTTCCAGACAGTACATTTTCTTCCACCTTTATCCAGTCCCTTTTCAAGAAAGGAGTCTTAAAAATATCAACTGCTATAGCATGCAGTAACTCATTAGTGCTTCCCCTACACCAAGTGATGGGATTCTCATTACAAGAGATCCAGCTCACCTTTAGAGTCTGCCCCCTAAAATCAGTCCTGGTACCAATGGTATTCGGTCAAGCAGAACCTGAGACAGGAATTCTTATGTAATTGATTTATTCAGCAAATCCTCTTAAGAGAAAGTGAGTAAAAGAAACAGGATAGAACAAGGAAAGTAAAGTGTAAGCAATTGTGTAGCTGCAACTGGACAGAATCTTCCGTCTGATTCCACTGAGATCTCTGCTGTACAAATTGCACCATATAGTTGATTCTACCTTGAGGAAAGAAAAGGGAAACTTTTGTATCCCAGTATACGTCAGTGATTACCTCTTGGCTGCCCCTGGCAACATAGGCATAACTTCCTTGGCAATATGACTCCAGTATGGCTGAGGACACTTCTGTAGACAAGGAGCAACGGTTAGCAATCAATAATTAAAGCAACTGGGGTAGGAATGCATTATTTCAATAAAGGGGATCTAGGAGGTATACCTATGAGCACCTCTACTTAGAGAAATATATCCAACACATAGTAAAAAGAACTGGGGCGGGGGGGGAGGATTGGCTTAATACCACTCCCACCTTCTATCAGAGCTTCCATTAGCTACTTGGCAACTGCATACAGATACAGGGGATTTTTGATGATTCATCCCATAAAGGTAAGCATCCCAGGTTAAAGATCAGAGAGGTGAAAGTGAAGAGGAGTGATCCTAAACAGATTAATGAAAAATGTCTGCTACTCAAAACATTTCAATCAATAATCATTTGAATACACCAGGGTGCCAAAAAATGTACACATACTTTTTTTTTGAGTTGGGATCTCACTCTGTTGCCTCGACCTGCTGGTCTCAGGTGATCCTTCCCCTCAGCCTTTCAAGTAGCTGGAACCACAGGTGTAAGCCACCATGCATGACTATTTTTGATTTAATGTAGAGACAGGTCTTGCCAAGTTGCCCAGGCTGGTCTGGAAATCCTGGGCTCAGGCAATCCTCTCTCCTCGACCTCCCATAGTGCTGGGATTACGGGCTTGACCCATTGCGCCTGGCCAGTGTACCCATATTTTAAGTATGACACTAGTTTGAAAGATGGTGTTGATCAAATAAATACTAGTGTCACCATGTGACAGGCAGAACAGTCAAAGGAAATGGCAGAAGCATGGTTGAATGAACATCATATACACATCGCTACCATAATTCAACTTTGAAAACCCAATACATAGATAACATCTCTTAATTGTGTATGCTTTTTTTTTTTGGCACCCTTGAAATGTTTTATTCAAGTAATCAAACACATAAAAATTAAAAATAAAAATTAAGTAATACTTTTCAGCCTTCAAATTGCTGATGGGATTAATAAGTATATGGGGGAATTAAGCATTCTTATACACTGTTGATGGAACAGCAAATATTTTTCTTTCTGAAAGAAAATTTGGCAATTGATTTCAGACATTTTATAATTGTCTAAACTATTTAGCCCAGAAATTACACAAACAGAAATATCACCTACAAAAATATTATGGAACTTCAAAAATATTTTTAGAAATGTATCCTAAGAACAATGTCACAGAAGTTGACAAGGATTTCACTCTAAGGAGGGTTATAATATTATTGTTTAGAATATGAAAGTAATTCACAGTACATGTATTAAGGAATGAAGCAGGTTTTAAACATTCTGCATAAAAGTATATAATTTTATTAATTTAATTTTTAATGGCAATTTTTCTTTAAAAAATTACAAATTACCTTCACAAATGAGGAAGATAAATTGGATTTCAGGGTACACACTTTAAAATTCAGATATTAGAGGAAAAAAGATAAATAGTGCTGACATAAAATAAATTGACACAATTTTTGAGGCCATCTGTGCTCAGATTTGAACTTTTGATCAATTCTCTCACAACACATACTTTTAAAAGAAAGTACAATCTGCAGGAGGCTTCATCTATAGGAATATACTCATTAGGATATGTGCAAACATTACATTCTGATCTCAGAAGCCTGCAAAATGCTTTTATCTCTTTCAAATTTCAACATCTCACAGGGGCAATGGCATTTATATTTTACTCAGGACTATTTCTTCACCTTCGCTCAGAAAGCAGTTATACATCTGTTTGAGTCCCCTGACCTCCTTGAACATGCTATTTGTCTAGTGGAGCCTGCTTGACAACAATCATATGGCCTTTAGTCAGAAATTTGTAACTGATGATATCCTGAAAGTATGGTATGAAAAACTTCAGATCCACCTGGTCTGCATTCATTCAATTCCACATATATTGTATAAATGTCAGCTATGTTCAAGTCACTGTCAAAATATTATGAAACTTGGAAATGACAAAGGAGATTATTGTATATTCTCTCAATGCAGTGCTGATTTGCCCTTTCGACTGACTTTTTATTGACGAGGCTATTTTACAACTTGAAAGGGGCAGAGATTAACTTGTAAATTTATGTCTGGTAGAGATGTAAATAATTTTCTAGAAGAATAAATATCCGCTATAAAGGTTATAGTTTATCAACCTTTTGGACGTTAACTAGTTTTACATCTTATTCAACTAGCTTATCCTAACATTCCTTTATTAAATTTTCTATAAATAGCTTCTTAAACTCTTATTTGAACCAGTTTGACCATTGCTTCATTAATTAATGAGTTAAATAATATCGTTGACATTTTATATTTTTATAAGAAATATGTATTTAAATTTTAGAAATTACATATTTAACAGTACTACCTTAGTTTCTATACTTATTAAAATTAAGATCAAGTTAGAAGCAAGGGTGATAAAGAATAACTACTGTCATTATGCTTCAGATGATGGTGATGGTGGTTGTGGTAGTGGTGGTGGTGGTGGTGGTGGTGGTGGCAATGTTTGCAGGTAAGAGAAAGAAAGAAATAAATCAAAATGATAATTGTTATGTATATATATTTTTAGGCTTTTATTTTTATTTTAAAGATGCAGGGTACAATTCAGGGTTAGGCATACAAATGGTCATCATACAGGTAAAGTTTGGGCCTCACTTTGGTCCCCACTTCATCTGGTTTGAGATCAGGTATCCTTATGGATGAAGTGTGCCCCGTCCCCTCCGGTAGTTTCCCTCTACTGCCAATCCCTTTCTTGTAGTATTTTGATCATTTTTCAGGGTCCGCTTATGATTAAGAACATGTGGTACTCAGTTCTGTGTTTCTCAGGATGGCCATCATCAACTCAAAAATAATAGATGCTGGAGAGGATGCAGGGAAAAGGGAATGCTTCTACAATATTGGTGGGAGTGTAAACTAGTATAATTGTTATAGGTTTAAAGAAAATATTCAAGGTTGGAAAAGGTAGTGCGTGTGTCTCATTTAAAATTTTTAATGGATATCATTTTTTAAAGTGTACATATAAACAATATTTCATAGTTATTAGTGCACTTCTACACATTCTATCTCATGTTTATTCTTACAAATTTTCCTTGTTTGCTTTTCTCAAAACTTTCAAGAAATGTAGGAAGAATAATTATATCCACATATGGGTGAACAAATAAAGGCAATGATAGAAAGTGTTTCTCACACTCACACAAAGGAAAACTTGTGAATAAATGCTCTTTTTAACTTCACAAATTCAAGTAAAAACAAAAGCCTTAACAATTAATTTGCTAAATGGAAAGTTATTAAATTACTAGGTAATTTTTTAAAGCAACAGCCAAGTTAAAATCGTAACCATTGAAATCAATTTTGTGAAATAAATGTATAGCTCTCTACCCAATGTAAGATAACAGAAATATACACCAAAATTTAGTGGTGCCTAGTCTACATCATTACTAAATTTAATGTAAAGACTTATACTACATTGTCTGCCTGTCTACTTTGCCAAGTGTTTAATACTAGAGATTGTTCCACAGAGTGATTATAGCTGTGTTTCAGATTTATAGTTCTGCTTCTGGATGTTACATATCAAAATTGCTTTTGATTTAATGACCTACCAATGCCTGGATATTACATTTGTTTCCTTCCAGAGGAGTAGAGTACATATATGTAAGTACATATATAGAATCATTTCTTATTTTAATAATTCTTTCAGCATAAGAGGATGTTTTTCAAACATATGTCTGTAGATGTGTTTGATTATACTATTATAAAATTTGTATTCTCCAAAAGTATTTTTTTTTTGGAGCCTTACGTTTTTAAAACCCCAAAATGATATGATCAGGACATTTTGATATAGATGTTTAATAAATTTCATCAGTGTATCTAATCTTAAAGCTTTAGTTTCATGTCTACACTCACAGATCATATTATATATTTGGTACAATACTGCTGTATGTTATGAGACCTTTTTTCCCTTATCTAGTTTTTCGGATATTTGACCAAGGTAGGTGTTGAATGACTTATAATTAAAACTGTGAAAAGAAAATGTTACATACAAAAGCATGATTTCTTCTAAAGAACCAAGGGTGAATAAGAGACATCTAGGGGACAACTGATATCAGGTGAATTTCTAGAAGTTTCTCTACCTACAGGAAAATCTGTCATAGAAAAACAAAAACAAAAACTATTTACTTCTTTATATTTACATTTCAGAAGAACCATCCTGAGACAAATTTTACCTTTTACAAAACATCGGGAATTAATTCATCTTGCCTTCTAGTCATTCTGAATAATTAACATGGACAAGGTAGAAAGGAATGATAAATGATTAAAATTCCCTGTTCTGTTTTTGTTTTTGTTTTTGGCACTCACACCACACGTTGTTGTCTTTGAAGAAATGTCAGCATTTACTCTTGTATGTGAGTAAAATAATATTGCAATGATTTGAAGTGATCATAATATAATCTGTAATACATAAAAACAAAATTTCAAGGTTAAACCTAAAGGTTCCACCCTATGCCATGTTTAGATTTTACATAACACATCTCCAATAGGGCTTTTTCAGATAATCATTCCTTTAAATTAAGCTCTCCTTGTAAATCTTGTCCAGTGTTTCTAATTCTATCTTTTAATTGCTCTTCCATAGCTGGACCAGAATTGTGAATCTAAATCTCTGTGCTTGCTCAGTGTGCAGCAACTTTTTAAACAGGAAGACAACAACAAAAGAGAAGAAAAAAAGGCAGTAACAATAGTAATCATAACAGTAGTAAAATGTAGATTGAAGGGCAATAAAATTATGCTCCAGTTTCTGATTTAACTTGAGTTTCCATAAGGCCCAATGGTATATTAATTTTCTTTCTTGGTTGATTTTCATATGATTCCTGTCTGTCATATTGAATGTTGTAGTAAACCACCATACCTATTTTACTTTATTTTAAAAGACTCTGTTCTTTTTAATCACAAAGACCTAACAAAAACAACCTGAGAGTAACTATAACATTGGAAGCCGATTTTTAATGTCTCTGAATTTTCTCTGTTTATACCATTTCTTATTACTATAGTCATTAAAGACAGTTTGATATTCACTAAAATGGTCCTTCATGGGGACTGTTTGAAAATACTAATGAAAGCATCATAACACATTCATTAAGATGTGGCATTTTATATAGCACACAAACTTTTTGTTCCTTAAAAACCAAATTCTTACTTGAAACCGTGGTACAAAAAGTAAAAGACATTTTCAAAAGCAAAAGAAAAATAAAAGCATTTTGAAGACATAGATAGGAAATGATAATGTAAATTACAGACTAGAATATCTCAGTTGTGGAACAAAACTAGCATTAAACTAAATCTTTTCTAATGTCATCTAAAAATGCTTAAAAGCAAGCCTTGGAGTAATCAAATTGATTCCATGTATTTAACCATATCTCAGAATAAAGCTAAAAATATTTATGGAACTACAAAATAACAGCACACAAAAAGGTGAAAATTGTAATGTTTATCATCTAACCACAAAAGTCCAGGCATGAAAAGAAACAAGTAAACATGTCAAAGAAGTTAGAAATTCATTCAGTATAAACAGATGCACAAATGATACATGATCAAATCATTAGAGACATTAAAATAGTTATTATAATTTTATTTCGTATATTCAAAAAGACTTAAAAAATGATTGAGCTTGTTAAATGGAAGTGTGGAAGGTATGCAAAAGACTCAAAGCAAACTTTTAGAAATTATAGAGTATTTTGAAGTGAATAAAAATGAAAACAAAATATATAAAATGTGTAGTATGCTTATAAAATAAAAACTAGAGCAAAGTTTATAGTACTAAGTGTGTTAAATTAAATTAATGTTAAAAAGTAAACAGCAAAAAGACATTTCAGCAGAAATCAATGTAGTCAAAAAGAAAAATAATAAATAAAAGCTAATAAATTTATAAAGATTGTCTTTGAGAAGGTCTATATAATTTATCAACCCCTGGTGAAATATATTGGGGAAAATAAAACATAAATTGCCAAATATTAGGAACAAAAGGAATAATATAACTACAGATTCTGTACATAGTAGAAGAATGCCAGGGAAATATTGAAAACAACTTTGTGGCAATATCTTTGACAACTTAGTTGAAATGGAAGATTTATTGAAAAGGCAAACTTTTAAAGCTCAATTAAAAAATAGATAAATTGAGATTTATACATACATAAACTATATATACAATTATATATAATTAATTATATAATTATAATTGTATATAATTATATAATTGAAATTGAATTTGTAGTTAAAAACATCCACAGCATGAAAATTCAAGATCCAGAAACATCTCTGGTAAGTTCTATCAAACATTTAAGGAAAAAAATTCAATTCCAGACAAAATCTTCCAGAACATTAAAGAAAAGTGACTATTTACCCTTCATTATTTTGAGCCCAGCATTGCAGTGATACCAACACTACACAAATACAAGAGCAGAAAAAACACTAATGCAGAAATTCTAAGCCCAATTTTAGGACATGAAATTTAACAATAAACTAAAAGGTGGTACGTTATGAACAAGCAGTGTTTATTCCAGGAATACAGAATTGATTTAATATTTGACAATTGAACCCTATAGTTTGCTATGTTATTAAAAATATACAAACAAAGCAACAAAATAAAATTTGGTTATTCAAAGCACAGAAAAATAATTGATACAATTCAATATGGAATCCCAATAAAATCTCTCCGTATACTATGAATGGAGGGGTATTTCCTAAACCTGAAGAAGAGCACATTGGCAAAAACTACAGCTAACATCATACAGAATAATGAAAGACTGAATGCTTTTCCCTTGAGATAAGAAATAAGGTGAGGATGTCTGCTTTCACTATTTCTATTCAATATTGTACTAGAGGTTCTGTCCAGCACAAAAAGTCAAAAAAAGCAAATAAAATGTATTGAGATAAAAGCGAACGAAGTAAAACTGGTTTTATTAGAAAACAAAATGATTATAAATGTTGAAATTCTTACAAAATTCATAAAACCCTTCTATTTTTATGTATTAACACTGAATGACCAGAAATTGAAAAAAATAATGTTTCCACTAGCATCAACTTTATTCAGTACTTGGGGTAAATCTGATAAATGATTTGTAAAACATATACACTTAAAAAATAAACTAAATAAGTAGAGTCTGTTTTCATGGGTTGGAAGACTCAGTATCTATAAATTTTTGTTCTCTCTCAAATTGACCTGTATGTTGAATACAATTCCAGTCAAAGTTAGCAAGTTTTTTTAAACTGACAAACATGTTTTAAAGTTTATATGAAAATGTTTATAACTTGAAATAGCTAAACTCAAAAATAAAAGAATAAAGTTGAAAATATTTTTTTAAACCACATTAATCAAAGGAGTGTGGCACGGCACCAATATAGATTAAAGAAGATTAATAGAGCAGAATAGAATACAGATTACAAAAAATAACTTGTACATATATAGTAAATTACTTTTTGACAAAGATGGCAAGGCAATTCATTGAGAATAGATAATATTGAAACCACTGGACATCCATATGTAAAAAATGAACTTCAACCTATACTTCACACGATATACAATAATAAATGCAAAATGAATCATTCATCTAAAGACAAGAGCTAAACTTACAGAAGAAAACAGAAAAAAATAAAAAATTTCAACCTATAGATCAAAATTTAGCAAACTTTAAAACTCATGTGTTTTCAAGACATTGTCAAGCAAATGCAAAGGCAACACAAAGACAGAGAAAATATTTATAAAACATATCTAACAAAGACTTTGTAGTGCAAATACATTAAAAAACACTTAGAACTTGATAATAAGCAGAAGACTCAAAATATGTGTAAAATATTGAACAGACATCTTATCATGGACAATTGCAATTTACAGAGAGCAAATAAATAGTGGAAAAGGTGATCAATATCATTAATCATTAGGTAAATGTGGTTTAAAGTCATAAAGAGATATCTCTATACACCAACTAGAATGGTTACAATTATAACAACTGACCATAACAAGGGTTGGCCAGGATGTAGAGCAGCTGGAACCCTCATATACTGATAGTCCAGATGTGAAATGATTCAGTCACTTTCAAAATCAGTTTGAACCTTTCTTTAAAAATTAAATATACACTTTCATTAGAACCAGCCATTGCACTCCTAAAATAAATACCAAGATAAATGAAAACATACTTCATGTAAAGAATGGTACATGAGGGTTGTAGAATTTGTGTTTTTAATATCCCAAACTTGGAATCAATGCAAATGTCCATCAACAGGTCAATGAATAAATAAATTATGCCATGAAATCCTTCTCAGCAAAAGGAATAAGATCTGTTCATAAATGCAACAATATAAATCAATATTATAATAATTATACTGAGGGAATAAAAGGTAGTCAAAAGGGAATAGATACACTTTGTTTCCATTTCTATACAGCTATTTAAAAAGCAAAACTAATCCATAGTGATAAAATACAAATCAATGGTTGCCTGAGGAAAGGACCTGACAGGTGTCATGAAAAGAAATTATAGAAGGGAAGGGCATATGGAAACTTTGGGGATGATGGATATGTTTGTTATTTTGATCGTGGTGTTAGTTTTAGGGGGTAGACATATGTCAAACTTTTCACATTGTACACTTTTAATGAGTACAGATTTTGCATGCCGATTATTTTTTATAAGGCTGATATAAAAGAAGTAATCATTTCTAAAAATAGAATATTGAAAAATGATATTTAGGTTTAGGCAAATATCCTTACTTTGGACACTTAACAATATAGCCTTTCCTTTGTAGGGTTTTTTTTTTTTAATGTGGCTTTTCTCCTAGGTCATATGCATTCTTACATTTAGCAATATCTTTATATATTCCTCACCTACCAAATTTTCTTTAGTAAGCACTTGATAAATGCCTGAATAAATGGATGAAATAATGAATGATTATTTAACTAGATGAAAAAAGTATTAATTATGTATCTTTATTTCTGATACATATATGTTGACTTTTACTCTAAATGGACTCTAAAGGTTAACCAATTAAAATAAATATTGCCTTTCCCCTCCAATATTCTTTTAATAGGAGTATAGATTTTATTTGTCAAGTCTTGTACTCATCTTCTTGGCTTTTGTTTATCACAAAAAGCGTTCTGGCTGGGTATGGTAGCTCATATCTGTAATCCCAGCACTTTGGGAGGCCAAGGCAGGAGAATTGCTTCAGCACAGGAGTTTGAGACCAGCCAGTGTGATAGAGTGTGACCTTGTTTTTACAAAAAATTATAAAATTTGCTGGATGTGATGGTTTGTGCCTTCAGACCCATTCCCAGGAGGTTTAGGCTGAAGGATCGCCTGAGACCATGAGTTCAAGGCTGTGGTGATTCATGATGGTGCTACACCCTCCAGCCTGGGCGACAAAGTGAGACTTGGACTCATAATAATAATAATAATAATAATAATAATAATAATAATAATAATAATAATAGAAAGAGTTCTGTTTCATTGGTTTCAGGTTACTGGGCAATCTTGCATAATTGATATAGGTTTGTGTCTCAGCTGCTATTGAAAAGCAAACACCTACTAGGGCTTTTCTTGATGAATAATTTGTTTTATTTTCATGTAAACTCTAGAAAACCAAAGGAATTTCTAAAATTATTTTTCTTGCTTTTCAACTTATTTCTCTTGTGACTATGGCATAGGGAGCCTGACTTTTAGAAGTTTCAGTATGCCTAGAAGTGATATGAGTGGGTTTTTGAGAAAAATGTGAAACACATTTAAGTGGCAATGGAGCAGGAAGAAAGAGTTGTTTCAATTGCAGAAATAGTACTCTCATAAAAAAGGTGTCGTGGGTATTTGATTTCAACAAACATTCATTTAGCAACTATATGTGCAGGATGCTGGGCTGCTTGCCATGGAGATACAAAGATAAATAGAGATATTTATATTTTGCTTGAAGACCGACAATCTAAGAGGGTTGAGTGGTAAAATTAGACTGCATGGCACAGTGGATCCAGTCCAGTTTTGGAGTGAAAATATCTGGGTTCAAGTCCCAGCTCAAGGACCCAAGCATATGTCCTTTTGGGTAAAAATGCATTACAGGGAAAGTGAGACAGATTTCCTACTGAATGATGGCACTGTTGCAAAGATTTCATCTTTCTTTTCCAGGGAAACAAAACTGGAACACAGGGTTAGACCTTGGGACACCAACAGGGCACCACCACATGAAGATGAAAGAAAAATTTATCAATGAAGTCCTAGTCTCTGAACAAGCTGTGAACATTTGTAGTACACCTACTTCTGCAGGTCACAGCAGATGCAGTGAGGCAGCTTCACACCATTGGTTGGTTTACTGTGTTGTCCGAGGGCTGGAAGGAAGATGAGAAAAGAAGAGAGGAAGACTAAATACAGCTACATGGTCTCACTTAAGGAGCATAGGTTAATTACTCATACTGTTATGGCTAATTTTTTAATTCACTATCAACTTTGATCTAAAACATATTAATTCCAATAATAGTGAGATTCCAACACATAAGTTTGAAACTATGCATCACTTTTTTCCCTTCTTACCCACAAGATTGAATAACCACAAACAAAATATCTTGAACACGCACCTCCTGTGTTTAATTGCCTCCCATTGAAAATACAAAGCTTAAAGCCAGTAAAGCTGTCTATTTTGTTGATGTTTTTAACATGAGTTTTTGCCAAAGTACTTGATTTAGAATAAAAATTCAATGTGTGTTATGCAACAAGTAACATATGTTGTTATATTTGTTATGTTCATGCTAACAAGTAAGTGACTGGTCAAAATGAAGACTAAATGAAGTTATATATTGTAAAAGGAGTTTTGCAAATTTCATAGTGTCACACCAACATTATTAAAATGGTAAATGGGAGAGCTTAAATCCAAATTAGCTTTATAAATAATGTGTATTTACAGTTTTTTTAGTGTAGAAATAATTTGGATAGGCATAAAAGGAGAGACGCAGGACGTATTTTGGTAATAAGAAAAGAAGGGTTTCAAAGGCTTTAGAGGGCTGTAACTTGTCAATGGAAAGGCATGAGAGAGCCAGGAGGGCCCTGATGTCTTCAAATATTTCTTCCCCAAAACCTCAAATTCTATAACTGATCTTTAGTCTTTTAATGACCCTGACTTGTATTTATTACTGAAATAATGAGAGAAGCTTTTATGTACTTTTATATTAAATATTGCTTTTCAGAGTAAATCACATATAAATGTATTAAAAAGACAAATCATTTTAAAGACCTATAACCAATCACTTCCCTGTTCCCACCCCACCCGACTCTTTCAAATCAATTTTTAAAATATTTTTGTTAGTTTAATTTTGTTTTTTATTCCTTTATTTTTCTCTATTATCTTCTAAATTAATGTACTTACCCTGTAGCTTCTTATTTATCAGGTTTAGATATTATTAATTTTACATGATCAAGAAGTTGCAGTCTAGATTTAGAAACATAAACATTTAGCTCCTTTACCTACCTTCACTCTAAATTTTTCTTTCCTTCTTTCCCAATATAGTTCTCTTTCAGCTTTTTTGATGTATAAAAAGAAAATCAATAGCCATTTTATTATAACTCTTTTACTGTTGAGTCAAAATGCGTGCTATAAACACATTTCTTTTATTGGTTAAAATTTCTTACACTATTATTTCCCCATTTGCTTTCTTTTGAGGGCATCTATTAACGTTTCCTCTGCTTGTATGTTTCAACAGCTTTGTCCAGTATCTATCAATAATTTTCTTTCACTGGAAGCATTCATTGATTGTTTGCCTGGAGACTCTTCTAGAGTGAACTCCTGTCTCCAGCTTCAACCTGAACTGGGTGTTCTCTAGGTCTTGTTTTACAGCCATTATTCCAGATATTTTTTCCATTATTCTCCTATTGTAGAGCCCTGATTTGCTGATTTTTTTTTTCTGTTTTGAAACTATAAATTCCAGGGGAGTTACATTTAAAAAGTCAGGTTTTTATAAAAGATATGATAGATGTAAGGGATTTCATAAACAATGTAGTCTAATTTTTTCACATTATTGATGAAAAAAACTGAGGCTTAGGAAGGCAAAATGGCTTGTCCAAGATCTCCAAACTGATAGTAGCAGAGTAAACATTTTGACTAGTAGTGTTGGAACTTTTATAACACTGGTAATCCATTATGCATGTGGGAAGAAAAAACAGATACCTTCTGTCCAGTCCAGAGTATAAAGGTTCTCATCTTTCTATGAAACTTAATGGATTTTTTTCTGTGTCATATGTCACATTCAATTCTTCAGGGATGACCCAATAGATAGTGTTTTTAAAAGAATATAAACAACACTTTCCCTCTTATTTTCACATTGGGAGTTTCTTACAACACAGTGATAGGCTCTCATTTTGAATGAATTGGTTGTGTACTTTAGGAAACAATCCATTAATGTTTCTGAACTCAAACATGCTTACAAATGGATGAATTTAGACTTTTTATTTGATTTAGTCTTTTGTACTTTTGATTGTTATATGATGCTGAGTTAGAAAATATACAGTGTGACCTTCTGAGTCAACAACTGTTGATACTCATGAATAATACAGCTTCCTACTCTCTAGTGCAGCTTCCTGATAAGCATCATTGTAGCCATGATTAACATAGCTAGAACTGTTACAAACAGCTGTGCAACTATTACAATCAACAATTAAAGTGTAACTCCAGATGTTCCATACTCAGAAATACCACTCTACAAGGTGGCTGCTGCATCGAGTTGATTACATTAAAGCTGTCAGTTTTAGTATATCTTATGAGTGTTTATACCAGGCAACCATTAGTCTCCCATATTTACAATGCTGTTGTCCAAGTTAATTGCACTCATAGCTCACAAACCTGAGAAAAAAGGAAAACATGACAATCTTAAATAGATCCACCTTTCACTGAGGTTCATGAGGATTTCCAAAAATTACAGTGAAATTGGAAATAGCCTTTCAACTCCCTTGATGTGTCTCTTGCATGCTGCACCATCCTTCTTGGCTAATTAATGTCACAATTTTAGAAAATAAGCAAACTATTCATCAGTAGAGGCTGGTTTGTCATCATGCCTTTTTTCCATCTTAAAAAATAATTAATCCATGGAATTTAATAGATACACCCTCCCCTGAAGTCAGGTGAGAGTGTAATTGTTGATTATAAATTTCATGACTTAAGAAGTGAAAAATGCTAATTGGAAAACTTTTACCTACTATGTTTATAAACATCAGTGGACATATATTCTGACACTGGCAGGTCCTAATGTCCAGTCTTGCGTTCAAAAGATATAAAAGGGCCAAGGAGGGAGATGAGTACTTGTTGGTGGTGGAAGGGAACTGAAAGTTCTCTGAATAATACCAAGTAATCTTCAAAAAGCTTATGGAAAAAAATGACATCAAAAGTTAAAAATAATAAATATAAATGTTATTTCTCAACATAAGCTCAACCAAGTTCAAGACATTGATGTAAGTGGTAATACCAGTCATTTAGTCTATCCCTAAATAACTGAGGGTCTTTTTTTTTTTTAACAAAAAACACAGTGAGTGCCCTTTAAAGTTTTTTTTTTTTGAGATTAGAAAACAAAAAAATCAGAAGGAACCAAATCAGGACTGTAAAGTGGATGCCTAATACTTTTCCAATGAAACTCTTGTAAAATTGCCCTTATTTGATGAGAGACATTAGCAGGAGCATTGTTATGGTGGAGAAAGATGCTCTAATGAGACTTTCCCAGATTTTTTTTTTTTTTTGCTAAAGCTTTGGCTAACTTTCCCCAAACACTTTTACAATAAAAAGGTTTTATTAATCTCTGGTCCTCCAAAAAGTCAGTGAGCAAAATGTCTTGAGAATCCCCCAAAACTGTTGCCATAAGTTTTGCTCTTGATTGATCTTTTTTGCTTCAACTGGACAGACCACTTTGTCTTCTTTTAAGGATTTTTTTTTTTAAATTTGGAGTCTCACTCCATCGCCCAAGCTAGTGTGCAGTGGCATGCTCACAGCCACCCCAGTGTCGACCTGCAGGACTCTGGCAATCCTTCTGTCTCAGCTTTCCAAGTAGCTACCATGCCTGGCTAATTTTTTTAATTTATTGTAGAGATGAGGTCTTTCCAAGTTGCCTGAGCTGTTCTCGAACCTGCGGGCTCAGGCAGATTGCCTCGGCCTCCCAAAGTGCTGGCATTACAGGCTGACCCACCGAGTCCAGCCTGGATAGACCACTTTGATGTCTTGGTACCCATTACTTTGATTGTGCTTTATCTTCAGGATCATACTGATAAAAACATATTTCATTTCCTGTTACAATCCTTTGAAAAAATTCTTCAGGATCTTGATCCCACTTGTTTAAAATATCCATTGAATGCTCTGCTCTTGTCTGCAGCTCATCTGTGTGCAGCGGTTTTGGTACCCATCAAGAAGAGGGTTGACATAACTTAAACTTTTCAGTCAGAATTGTGCAAACTTCTGATTTCTTTGGGCATTGTCCTCATAAACTTTTTACAGCATCAGTGATTTCCCTATTGACTTGGGCTCAGTTTTCATATTACTGATGAAAAAAACTGGGGCTTAGGAAGACACAATGTCTTGTCCAAGACTCAGTCAGTTTAAGCCAGTAGGAAGGTAACATTTGCTGAGATGTTTTGTGTATTTAATGAGAACACAATCCTGCATTTATTCTGTCCTCTGGACCAACACTCTGGAACACAAAATAAATTAGACAGCCTATGCTGAATGCCATGAGATTTTAGAAAAGTTGGATGTTTCTAGATAGGAGAGTGCAAGATTTTAGAGAGGAAGAATTTTAAATTTTTAATCTTTTCTATTTCTCTTATTTCAGTGGTTGCTTAAGATATCTAAGTTTGATCAATTTCTTCCAAAGATGAAAATCTTGGAACTTTTTGTCACACTTCTGAGATCCATGCATAACTTAGGTGGAGATTTTAAAAAAAGGACCCTAGAATACATTAAAAATAATTCTTGATGGCTTCCTTTTTGCGAGATTGCAATTCTATACAGTAAACAAAGTGATTTATTTATATGATCCCAAGGTTCTGAATAATTTGGTTTCAGAACAAGACATCTGTGTTTTTATTCTAAAGACTTAAAATCGTTCCTGATTTCTCAATATGCTGCAGCCATATCTATGTCACAGGCCACTTTCCGGAGCTCATGGGAATCAATGTTTCTCATTGTTATCTCCATCCTAAATACTTCCAAATTATTGTATATTAGTCCTCTTTGCTGCTGTAATGAATTAGTATAGCTTTAGTTGCTTAAAAATACATATGTATAATTTTATAGTTCTATAGATTGGAAGTCTGACCTAGGTTTCATTTGGCTAAAATTAAGCTGCTGACATCTGCACTTCTTTCTGAAGACTTTCTGAATCCTCTTTACATCATATCACTGAAGACTGCTTCCTTTCTTTCTTTTGGCCTTTTGTGATTACATCAAACCCACCTAGTTAATCCAGCACAATCTCTCTATTTTAAGGTCAAGTAATCATCAACTTTAATTACATCTCCACTCTTAATTCCCTTTTGCTATATAATCTATTATATATACTCGTTTGCGATTAGGATTTGGACATAACTAAGGGTCTATTATTCTGTTTACCACACACTCTTCTTGCCACTACCTATTTCCTGTGCTCCAGATGCACATATCCAACTGCTTGCAAGACAAGTAACTGATGTCTCAGAATCATTGAGGGTTTTTTCCTTAAACATTCACATTGTGAAATCATTTCTATCTACTTTTGTAGTACTTCTGAAACCTGTCTCTTTACTTCAGGTCCAACCACCAGAATTAGTTTGAGTTCTCATGCATTTCTACCAGTTTTAATAGACAACGGATTTCTCAGTATTCCCCTAACTCTTGCCATTTCCACAATTCAGCCTATCCCATATCTGGTACTCTACTGAGCTACACACTGAACTCTAGACAATTCTAACCATTCTACTCCCTTATTCTCTTTCTCAGTGATCTTCTGTGGTACCCTCTCTGCCTGAAATTCACATCTTTTCAAATATGATCACAACCTTTTTTCATTCAGATTCAACTTCCATTGACATTAATTTGAATATTTAAACTCATATTTACTCGTCCAAAAACAATATTAAGTAGGGTTTAAAAAAAAATCCCATTTGAGGCCTAGAGAGATTAAAAACCTTGACCAAGATGATCTAGCACATAAACAGAATTGAGATTTGGATTTTTTTGATGCCAAAGTTATTGTTATTTCTATGACTACATTGGTAGCTTTATCTCTTAATACTCTCTTAAAATGTAGATCAAATGAACTCTCATTTTTACCTGAAATTCCTCAAGTTCTCAATGTTATGCTGTTGCTCATCATGGTTATTCTTGCTAGATGCTTTTATCATCAAACCATTCCTGCCTACTAAAATTAAATTTGTCTATAAGCCTCATTTCATAAGTTGTAATTTCCATGTAGTCTTTGTTATTGCTCCTAAATTTGCTTCTTCATTGATCTCTCTTGTCGTATCATTTTATTAAAACTTATTGAGATTTGTATTAATATTAGTTGGCCAATTGACTTAAACTACTACTATAGTTTGAATGTGTCCAACAAATTTCATGTGTTGAAAACTCAAACCTCAATGCAACAGTGTTGAGGGGTGGCATCTTATATGAGATGATTAAGTCATGAGGGTTTGCCCTTATGAATAGATTAATTATTAGAGGAGTGGGTTTCTTATTGCAAGAGTGAACTTGTTATAAAAGTGAGTTTAGTCTCCTTTTGCTATCTAACTCTTTTGTGCTCACTTGCCCTCCAGCCATGAGATCATGCAGCTAGAAGTGGGCTCTTTGATATTAGACTTCCCTGCCTCCAGAAATACAAGAAATCTCCCTCCCTTTCCCTCTCTTCCCCTCCCCTCCCTCTTCCTCCCATCATCTCCTCTTTCTCTCTTCTTCTCCTTTCTCCTTCTCCTTCTTCATCTTTGTCTTTGTTTTCATCTCCCCCCTTTCCCTCCATGCTTCTCTGTTTCTCTCTTCTTGTTTTCTTTCTCTCCTCCTCCCCCACCTCCTCCTTCTCTTTCTTCTTTTCTCTCTTCTTTCTAAATAATTTACCCAGTATGTGGTATTCTGTTATAGCAACATAAAATAAACTAAGGCAACTGCCAAACTCCTTGTTTTCATTTAGTATAGAAGGAGTAATGCATGGACTCCAGAGCTAGACTTCTCTTACCTAAATTCTGATTTTGCCTCTTATTGAATGTGTGATCTTCAACAAATTAATCAATGTTTCTGTGCCTCATCTAGGGTAAGTGAGCAGTACCTATTTTGTGGATTGTTGTGAGGATCAGATGAGTTAATATTTATAAGGTACTTATAACAATTATCTGGCTCAAATAACGCATTCAAAAATGCTAGCTTATAATTATAGTTACTACCTTTCTAGTTTTTTTTTTTTTTTTTTTACTACAGCTCTCTCCAACACAAAGAACAATGTCATCTGGTAAGAACTAAAAGGCAAAAAGGACATGTTTATGTTCTCCTTTCATATGAAGTATGAATGTGATTTTTTAGAATCTTTTAAAAATCTAATTTGAAAATAGAAGAGAATTATGTACACAACTAAAGTATACATTTTTAAAAAGATATAAAATTGTATAATTAGATTCTTTTCTTTATTTTGATTTCCCTACAACTGTGCTATTATTATACTCCAATATTCTCTACTCAGTCTTCATCTGCTTTTCCAGCCAGTTCCCACTTTACTATCACATGACCATGATGCTATCAGAAGTTTATGATGTTGATAGAGATACAAAAGCACTTCTCACTTCTGTATATGATAGAATGGTAGGAAGGGCCACTACAATAGCAGAAAAACAATTCAAGTTTTAAATTTACCATTAAATAAGAATGCTGGCCAGAACTAATTACTTTTTTAATGGAAAAATTCAGTGCCTTACAATTTCTATTCTATTATTAAATTATATACAGACAGGATGGGAGGCCTTTGTTCAACAGTATATGTGAAAATTCTATATCTAGAAAATTAAAATGACAACTGAGGTAGGTACTCTTGGATGATAAACCCAATACTCATTCCCACTCCCTTTTTCTTGGCTATGTTTTGTCAGCCATTCTTGCTGCTATGATTAGACAAACAAAACATTTCCTGTTCATGAAATGTGAGTAGATGTCTATTAGGAAGTGATTTCCTGTGAAAGCTTTTTATTTCCTTTGTTAATAAAACAGCTGTAATGGTGGCATTCATTTTTTTCTTTCTTTCTTTTTTTTTGTATATTTTGGTGGTTATGATGCCTGGAATTGCAGTAGTAATCTTGTGAGCAAGGGAAAATACAAGTCAAGAGAATTAGAGAGATGAAGCTAATATTTTAAAGATGTTGAGCCAGCTAGTAGCATCTATCTCTAGACTTTTTACTGCATAGGGAGAAAATCTCTTTTCTTTTCTTTTTTTTTTTTGAGTTGGAGTCTCACTCTGTCACCCAGACTGGAGTGCAGTGGCCGCTCCCGGCCACCGCAGCCTCGACCTGCTGGGCTCCGGCGATCCTTCCACCTCAGCCTTCCAAGTAGCCGGAATTACAGGCACGCGCTACCACGCCCGGCTGATTTTTTGATTTATTGTAGAGATGAGGTCTCACTGCCCAGGTGGGTCTCGAACCCACGGGCTCAGGCAATCCACTCACCTCAGCCTCTCAAAGGCGCGGGATTACAGGCTGAGCCACCGAGCCTGGCCAATCTCTTTTCTTAATTCTACATTTATTTGGATTTTTCTGTTACTTACTGATAAAAATATCCATAATTAATTCAACTATTAAACTCAAGATAAGCTTGCCATTGTCAACTGCTAAAGATAAAATACAATCTTAGGTTGTGTTTCTGGAAGTAGAATATGAAGATCTTTGTAATTAATGCTATAGTAATTACGACCTCTTACCTCTGCAACATTATAAAAATTAGAATATAGATTTTTATTTCAAGAGAGGGAATAGTAATAGTAGACAGTCAAAGACTTATGTTTGAACTTACAATATTTCTTTCCTTTGCATAATTTTTAGGATGAGATTTTCATTGAATGACATTTTTTTGAACCAGATCTAATGTAAATATATTCTCTTATGCACAAAAATGTGAGAAAATTTACATTTTTAAATTCTTCTAAGACTCTTGCATGCCCAAGGGAACATATAGAAGCAGTGGAATATAATCCAAAGCATGTTTGAAACCATACAGGCTGGGTTTTAATAGTGATGTCATCATTGTTACATTATGTGGATTAGGAGAAGTTACTTGTTTTCTCTGTGACTCAGTTTTCTCATATGTGAAATGGGAATAATAATAATAATAGTAATTAACTCACTCTACTGCTGAATAGACTGACCAAGATATGACAATTTGACACTTAGTATAGCTAAATTTTATTTAGTGTTAGTGATGAGGGCGATAATCTCTTCCCCTTCTCATGTCTTAGACAATACTTTTATTCCTCTTGCTCTCTCCTTAATCCCTATACACCCTTGACCTCACCCTTTTTTTTTGAGTTAGAGTCTCACTCTGTAGCCCAGACTGGAGTGCAGTGGCACACTCATGGCCACCCCAGCGCTGACATGCTGGGCTCTGGCGATGCTTTCCCCTCAGCCTTCCAAGTAGCTGGAACTACAGGTGTGCGCTACTATGCCTGGCTAATTGTTGATTTACTGTAGAGATGGGGGCTCACCAAATTGCCCAGGCTGGTCTCGAACCCTTGGGCTCAGGTAATCCACTTGCCTTGGCACCCAAAGTGCTGGGATTACAGGCTGAGCCTCCGTACTCCTCACTCTTAACTGATGACTTTGTTTCCCTCTTCACTGAGACATTGCATCATTCTGGACAGAATTTTATAGACTCCCATCAGCACACCTACCCATCTTCCAGCACCTGTTTCCACATACTCCTTCATCCTGCCTATTACTGTAATATAAATGAACTATTCATGCTCTTATCTAAAATTAATTTTATCACTTTCATACTTGATGCCATTTCTTTTTGGATACTCCAGAACATTGCACTAGCAATGTGTCCTTCTCTCATATTTTTTCACATTTTCACTCTCTACTGGTTTATACCCCAAAGCACGCAAAAATACTATTTTTTCTATCATTAAAAAATAAGACAAAACAAAATTTTCTTGAAGCCTACTCCAATGCCACCTATCATTTTGATTACTTGGTTCTTTGGACAGCACTTACCAATACTGCTTGTCTTTAAATCCTCTTTTCCCAATCTCTCCTAAATTTACTTCAATCAGCTATTTGTCTCACTCTGCTAAGACCAGTCTTGAGATGGTCACCAATGACCTCCCCATTGCCAAATTAAGTGATCAATTATCTGTTCTCATTCTACTTGACCTATCAACATCAACAACATTCAACCTATCACTGCATTCTTTTTAATACATTCTCTTCATTTGGCTTGCAAGTCATCATACTTTCCAAGTTTTCCTCTTAACTCTCCTCCTCACACTTTCCTTTTTCCTCCTCTTTCCTCAAACTCTTGAGGTGGGAATGACCAAGGGCTCAGTTGCTCATCATCTTTTCTTCTCTATGTATATTCATTCACTTGGTGCTAACCCAAGGATACAAAATAACATTTATATGCCAATGACTCTCGAATTCTTATCTCCTACCAATTCTCCCAAACTCCACATGCATATATCTGATGCAAACTCAATGACTACTTTTGTTATATATCCAAATTCTAAAAATTGACATATCCTAAACTAAACTCATAGTCTTTTCTCCAAATGCTCTTCAAATATAACCCTTCCCATTTCAGTTGATAGCAACTTGACTCTACTTGCTTAGGTAAAATTTTCAATCATTCTTTCTTCCTATCTAAGAACCCTTGCTGTCTTGATCATTAATATGTCCATAATATATTACTACACACCACCTGAAATATTATTAACAGTTAACCTGAACTCTTTTCTTGGATAAATTGAAATAACCCCTATCTTGTTGCCTACTTTTAACCTTTCCCACATACAGCCTATTTTCTATACAACATCCAAAGTCATCTATTTTACTTAAAATTTTAAGTAAAATCATGTTACATTAATATTTAAAAGCTTACAAAATTTTCCCACTGAATTCCAAATAAAAGTAAGTTATTAAAATGACCCTAATCTGGCTCTAATTTTTTTCCTAGCATTTTTTACTCTATAGCATAATATACTATTAATTTTTATATCGCATTTGTGCTCTGTCTGCCTTCTTTTTTGAAAATGCAAGATTCTTTAGGGCAGGAATATTTATCCATTTAATTAATTAATGCATCCCGAACATCAAGAACAACATTAAAACATAGTAAAGGTTTAATGAAATATTGAACAAATGAACAAGTATAAATGCTGCTGCTGATTAACCCAAGTAGGTTGCAGGATTTCAAGAATCTTTTCTTTTTTTAAAATTTCATATTAAACTTTGCATCTCCCTGTATGTTTTTAAAGCAAGTTTTTCTGATATGAGATTTTTGTTGTTATTTAACTACAGGAAGAAACTAAGTTATGAAAATCATTACTTTGGAAGAAGTCATTTATAGCATAGCTATTACGATAGGATAGAAAGCTTGAACAAAACACAGAATATCTAAACCCTGATATTTAAATACTAGGGTGAGTTCATGGAAAAGTATTTAGAGGATGTTGGGATGAGGGAGGTTTATCAATATGATTAGGCCATCTGTGTTTGCTAATTGTCACCTACCTAAGTTAGACTTTCTTTTCCCTCAGAGACTGAAAGCAAACAGCCATATCAATCTTGATCATTATGTTTCAAAGGTCCTTGAGAAAGACATTCCTAGGTTGTAGGAAATTTATAGCTCCAAGGGGCAGAGGAAGAATTTACAATTGCAAGTTTTCTGAAGTTAATGTTCTAAGAAAAGAGAGGACAGGGGCCGGTAGTCAGAAAGAATTTTGTCCAAAGTTTAGTCAAGCTGAGGGAAGTGCTAACGTTATCTTGGTCAGGAGTAGAAGAACAATGCTAGAGGTGATTCTATTTTATGAAGTATAGCTGTTCTTTTTTTTTTTTATAGTTCACTTTCAATGTCAGTTACACAATAATATCTACTTAGATTGGTTTATAGTCTATTGCCCAAGAAGACTAACATTCTCCATGAACTATTTACCTGCTCGTTTATTTTAAAAAATGATTTGTAGCCGGGCTCGGTGGCTCAGCCTGTAATCCCGAGCCTTTGGGAGGCTGAGTGAGTGGATTGCCTGAGCCTGCGGGTTCGAGACCCACCTGGGCAGTGAGACCTCATCTCTACAGTAAATCAAAAAATCAGCCGGGCGTGGTAGCGCGTGCCTGTAATTCCGGCTACTTGGAAGGCTGAGGCGGAAGGATCACCGGAGCCCAGCAGGTCGAGGCTGCGGTGGCCGGGAGCGGCCACTGCACTCCAGTCTGGGCGACAGAATGAGACTCCAACTCAAAAAAAAAAAAGATTTGTGACTAATCTTGTTTTCTTGAAAACAAACAAAAAGCCGACTTCACAAAATGTTCATGTAACATAGTAAAGATAGAAATTTCTGTGATTAAGAATTCAAATAATCTTAGACATATCATATGAAAAATGAAAATGAAATCATTTTATACAGTTATAAAAAAATAAAAAGGTAAAAAGTACAGCATATACAGGGCATAGAGCTTGGGGATATCCCATGATTGTCTCACAGTTCAGCATGACGTATTGAAATGCAGATTACATAGATTTGTTGCAAATTACTGTGATGTCAGGAAGCATTTTTAACCATTCTCCCATCTTTTTTAACCTGAATGTCACTAAGGCTCATATTAAATTGGGCGATTTGGAGTACCTTTTGTACTTTGCGTTTATGCTACAGGAACTAAATTCTAAGACATCAGAATAATTTCCCATTTAGTGGTTTGATTGGTTTTTCTAAAGCACATTGAAAATACTTTAAACATTATTATAACACTTTTAGTTTCATTCACCTTATACAGTAAAATCCTAACTCCTTAGCACAGGCTACATGATCTTTCATAATACTGACCTCAAATTTTCTTGCAAATTGCATTCTCTACCACTTCTCTTAATGCCATCCTCAAACAACTTATCTGTATTTCATATCCCACCATTTGCTTACATGTCTCTGTACTTCGTGGATGGTTCCTTCCACTCAGGAAAGCATCCCACCTTACCCTTCTCTGCCTTAAGGGCTCTGCTCATTACTTATATGTAATAGACCCTGGAAAGCCTTTCAGATATTTTTAGACAATAAATAGCTCTCCCATTTGTGCTCCTCAGTAGCTTGCATTTAATCATCACAGCAACTATGTTACATTGTAATCATGTGTTTGTTCGTCTGTCTTTGGCAATAAGCTAAGCGTTCCTTGAGGATGAGGATTGTACTGTTAGTATGTAACATGGTGCCTCATACACTTATTCAATCATTCTTCATTCATTATTTGAGTGCCTACTATATGATTATTACCATGCTGGGAATATATAGGTAAGCACACACAACCTTCATGGATTGTGAGATTCATTGGCAAAAGTCAAAACAAAGCATGGTTCTATGGACATGTACAAAAAAAAAAAAAAAAGAAAAGAAAAGAAAAGAAAGAAAGAAACTGGAAAAATCTTTTCAGAGAAGAGTAATTGTATCTACAATCTGAAGAATAAGTTATGTTACCAGAGGAGAGAGGATCAAGTTCAAAGGAAGGAGAGGTATGCATGGCAATAGAAAGCATGGTGCATGACACTAGCCATGTGACCTTATACAGGCTATTTAATTTCTGTGCCTCAATTTCCTCCTCTATAAATTAGTGTCAATAGTGACCATCTCAAAAGTTGCTGTTATAATTAAAAGAATTAATTTTTGTAAAGTGCTATGAATAGTGCTCATCACATAAAAAGTATCATTGAGTGAGTGCCATGAAAAAGTTCAGGAAAACCACCCTATAATATGCTGCTTTGTTATGCTAATTATTTCAAACTGAGCACACTTGGGGAACAGCAAATCCAGGGAGAGGCTTTCTCTGAACTTCTCTCCTCTGCCTAAAGAAGGATCTTCCAAAAGAAAGTCATCTGTCATGAATCCTCTCTTCAGGAATCTCACGAACCAGGGAGATCACAGAAGAGGAAATTAGAGGTTGACACCATGCCCAAGTCAACACCACGCCCAGACAGACTTTGTCACTGGCTCTCACCTGTTCTTCTGAGGGTCCATTCATCTTTCCAAATCATTTACTCTCTCCTAAGTTGCCTATATCCCCTCTTCCCTCTCCTCTCTCACCAAAAGAAGGTATATATGCTTTTAGATCTCACTGGGTTTTTAGTATTCACTTCTATTTCAAATGATGCTCCCATGTATGTAAGAAATTTGTATACTTTTTCTACTGTTAATGTACCTACTATCAGTTTATTTCATAAACTCAATTATTGAACCCGCAGTGGGTAGAGGGAATGTTTTCCCTTCCCTGCTTCTATGAGATAGAATTTAATAATTCTAAGAATTGAAAGGTCATTTTGGCTAGAAGGTCTGGTGCGATTTCAAATGCAGTGTAAGTTTAGGCTGTAGAGGTGGAAAAGAACAAGATCACATTAGAAATTTGGCACTAATCATAACAAAGGAAAATCATTAAAAAGTTTTGAAGCAGATTTACCCTTGAAAGTGTTATATTGAGTATATCTTGGGTATTTAATAAATTTGTGTTAGAGAACAAGTCCACAATTTAGAAAAAGCTGTGAGGTTATAGGCAAATGAATCACAAGCTACAGCTATGTGAAGGACTTTTACAAAATGTAAAAGTCTAGTGTATAGAAGATTTCCATTGGAAAATTCAACTCAAGTTTAATGTTTTATTATCTAATTCCATATTTTTTCCAAAGCAAAAATATATATGTTCTTAAATAGGTTCAAATAAAAACTGGCAGCATAGCAAATGAGTAATTTATGGGCAAGTCACCTCAATATGTTCTATAAAGTTGGAATAATAAGTATAAATTTTAGGATCAGATGAGATAGTGTATGTACAAATATTCTATATCCTATAGATAGTCTATTGTTTATACTTTTGTTATATGTCATCATAGTACATGGCAATACTGAGTCATAAGTTCTATTAGAGTTCAGAGGAAGTAGTATTTGAGCTGGGACTTGATGGATAGGTAGAGTTTTGATTGGGGAAGATTAAATAGGATAATTCTTAGATAAAGAGGCTATATAGCAGAGAGGAAAGAGAGTAGATTGTGGATTTAGACATAAATAGTTTGAATTAGCACTTTACCACTTAGTGGCTATCTCCTAGTTAATGTCTGAAATAGAGTTTGCCTTCAGAAGAATCTTGGAGGAGTTAATAGGCTGCAATGTACAAGGTGTCTGGCTTTGAGTTAGACTTGGTATCATATTCTGGTTGTATCTCTGTAGCCTTTCCATACATTATTAATCTAAATCGGGTTTTACATATATTATCTCCTTTGCCCTAAGGGTTAAATTCAATATTATGCATGAAGTACCAAGTGCAGCGATTGGCACTAAAAAATAATTCAACTCTTACAAATACCATTTACATATTACTAGCAAAGTATAGAAACTAAGAAACAAACAAAAAAATGGCACTGATGTTCTTCAAGATAGAGATGCTGGACTTTTTCCTTTTGGCAATGAGAAACAACAAAATATTTGAAGCAGCAGAAGGAAGTGATGATTTTCCTTGCCAAAAAATGGAAGCTATAGAAAAAAAGAGAAAAAAAGAAAAGAACTAAACTCTGTCTGGGGTGCAGAAATCTGAAAACAACACATAATGGTTCAGCTCTGCAACATCTGACACAAAAGTCATTCATTCAGCTTGGAAATGTCTGATTATTTCACCCAGTGATCACTGTTACAACTGTGTCATTTCAATTAGTTATCTCTGGAGAGGAAATCTCACCAGACAATATGATTAGAGCCAATCAGTATAGGTGCCAAGCACTTGAAGCATATTAAAAATGACATTTTCGCTTATTTCATAGTATAAATGTTTGTCTTCTGTCATTTCTCAAATGTGAGCATTCAAAAGACATCTTTGAAACAGCATTTCAGGATGGAGGGTTAATGACTAAGAGAAAACCAGACACAAGGTATTTGATGTAAGAAAATCACATTTTAAGAATTACTATCTGATATCTCAAACAGTGTCTTTGACTTTATTGCAAAATCTTTTCCAAACACCCATTTTTCTATCAGAATGAGGCAGAAAGTGGTGAATAAAAGTCTGTGACACCTAGAACAATCTTAAAAGATAGGTATTTCCTGCTACAAAGTATAAAATACCATATTCAACAAAAGAGTTCAGTTAAAAGGTTTAGGGAATATCTACTATGTGCCAGGTTTTAGTAAAACCATGTCAAACTAGACATATGGTTTATTGATTTATTAGTTAATTGTAATTTCTACAACTAAGACTTGATAAATGACAAAATAAAGAAAATGAGACCAGGAGTTTGAGACCAGTGTGGATGACATAGTGAAACCCTGCTGTTAAAAAAAAAAGAAAAAAAAAATACGCACACACACACACACACACACACACACACACACACACACACACACACACACATACACAAATTAAATTAGCCAGGCATGGTGTTGTGCACCTGTAATCTCAACTACTCAGAAGGCTGAGATAGGAGGATCACTTGAGCCCAGGAGTTTGAAGCTGCAGTGGGCAATAATGGTGCCACTACACTTTAGACTGGGTGACAGAGTGAAGCCCTGTCTCAAAAAAAAAAAAAAAAAAAAGTAAATTTAAAAGGGACACAAAAAAGGAATATTAAAGGAGTAATCAGTGTTCAGGTTTGGTTTTCTATGTATGTCCTCAGTGCATGTTGATAGCGTATTTTCAGCCCCTGTCATGCTCTGACTTAAGGATTTCTCTAGATTCTCCAGTTTGTCCAATAGTCAGGCTGGAGAACTGATCCCACAGAAAATGCTCTCAAAGGAGAACAATAGGATGTAAATAATGGATTTCCCACCTTCCGAGGTTCATGCATGAGCTATTCTGAGGAGTATTCTACACTATATACCAAAGGTTCCCAGTAGAATTGAACACCCATTGCCTATGATGGCAACATGCCCATTAATATATGCGGTATTACCTTCTTTTCCTCCTGTCTTATTTTCTGCCATTTCTCACAGGGTCATCTCCTAAATAAACTACTTGCATTTGTATGCTTTCCTAGGATCCTCGAAAAAGAAACACATTATTCCAAGTTGAAAGAAAAGCAATCACAGAAGTAAGACAAAATGTAACACAACTGGGAAACTTCCAGTCTGATTGGATTATAGAGTACTAAGGGAATGTAGCTAGACTGGAAGCCAGAATGGCAAGTGGGGACAGCACCTGAAGATTCTGAAAATTGTGTGAAGAAGTTGGGTTTTATATTAAAAGTATCAAGAACATAATGGTGTCTGAACTGGAAGAGTTGTATTAGAGATGGAGAGAAAACAGATTCGTGAGGGATTTAGGAACTGGAATAGACGGGAATTGGATATTATGTAGAGAAGAGTCAAGGATAACATATGAGGTTTGACTGAGATAACTAGACAGATAGTTATGTTGTACAAATCCAGGGGGACACTTTTAACATTGTGTTTTATGTAAACTGTCCTCTTTTTTTCTTACTGCAAAATGAACGATGGCTCCTGAAGTTCTTCATTGCAGGGTGCCATTGGCAGGACTATTTCATATTGAGATAAGGGATGTATGAGGATGAACAGTTTAGGGAAGTAGGAGATGATGAGATAAATCTCATATGTGTTGAGTCTAGGACCCTTGTGGAGACTTCAGCAGCTTTAGTGCTCAAGAGTTAGGTTTCAGCTGAAGACAGAGGTATTTGAACAATCAGCAAGTATATTGAAGACCTAGGGGTAATGAGATCAGGGGGAATATGTAGACTGATCTAGAACTCTGGAAGACACTGGCATTTAAGATGTAAAAAAAACACTTAAAATGAAAGCCAAAAAAAAAAAAAAAAGGTAAAATGTAGCAAGAGGGAACACCCAAAGGATAGACAAAATCCCAGAGAGTATACTTTCACAGAAATCAGGAAGGAGAGTAAAATGTTATGGGAAGTAGGAAATGATTGGCAATGTCAAATACTGCTGAAAGTCAGATAAGAAAGACTGAGCAATACCTATTGGGTTTAGCAAAAGTCTTGGAAAGAACATTTCACTCAACATTTAATATATTGCCAGATTTCTGAGTGCTGGATAGTAAAGGGAAATAAGAAAGTGAATACAACTTGTATTAATACTTGTTTTAGGAATTGGCTTAAATAATAATAATATGTATTATTTTATCCAGTACTTATTTAGCATTTGATTTTTCATGCCTTTATAAATGCTTCATGTATATTAATATTTAGTCTAAGCTATAAGGTAGTTATCTCAGAAAAGGGAACCACAGTTATGTTAAATTAGTTGTTAAAGGTTACATTAATTGTAATCAACTGGGAAGTGGCAGATCTGAAATATGACTTTAGATAGCTTGGCTCTAAAGATTCTCTATAGAAAGAAAAGATAATAGAGTTAGAGAAAACCTGGTGTCAAGAGAGATTTTGGAAAGAGAGACTTGAATATATTTATATGATAATGGAAAGAAGCCTGCAGAAGGGGAATCTTTGAGGAGATAAAGAGAATGACCAAGAAAACAGATCACAGTCCAGATCATGAGTAGGGTCATCACACACTTGGGCAGGAGAAGAGATATTTTCCATCAACACAGGAGATGTGGATAGGACAGAAGCCGATGTTGATCACTTTGACGGAAGGAAAGTGAAAGATTTTTTCAGTTGATGACTTCTGTTCAAGGAAAGGACATTGGTTGAGTTTAGACAGTAAGTGAGGGTGACAGCTATTAGAAGTAGGTAGATATATTTGATATAGTTTCTGTGGTAAACAAAAAAGAAACATGACAAAAGAAACATGGAAGTGTTATGATGAATTGAAACCTCTTGGGAAGCAGGGAATCATAAACTTTAGTGGCACTAATCTGAGTAAAGTACTATTTTTGTACTATATTTAGCAGCCTGATGCCCGAGAAGGCAGACAGATGAAAATTGAGTACCAAGTTTTGTTTAATTTTGGTAGGGTAGGATAGTACAGGGTGCAATAAGTCAAATAAATGAGGTTTCTGAAAGTATTGACAAGAATGTTGTTGAAGTGAAATCTCTGATACACAGAACAAGAAATTTAGTCAAAAGAAGACAGAACATGGATAGTAAGTATGTACTAGAGTTCCCAAGGAACTTAAATGACTAAAGACCTGGAAATAGTTTAATAAAACAATAGGAGATTGTGCTTAATGTTGTAGGTGCCCAAACTTAAAATTTAAGAGAGAGAATATATTTCAAGTGATGGCAAAACCCAGAGAGTAGTTATAAAAGTAAGACATAGACCTTAAGAAGACTAAAAAGCAAGTGGTAGAAAAACAAATCAGAGAACTGAAGATCAGAATGTTGTTTATGTCACCAGATCGGCCTGGGTTTCTCTTAAGATATTGACAACACAGAGGACAGGCTGCAAACCAGTGTAATCTAGGATCTTTATTAAATAATAATAATAATAATAATAATAATAAAGACCTGGAAATGAAGAGGTGTTCATGTAAAACAACAAAATGCTCTTCACATAAAATATTTCCTTGTTGTTGTAATTATCTTAAACTGTTGTTGTTATCTTAAACTGTTCATGGATAAAAAGGGTGATAAGAAAAGACAGCTGTAGAACCTCCTTGTCCAGCCATGATCAAGATCCTGATCAAGATTGTAGCTTTTTTTTTTTTTTTTTGAGTTGGTGTCTCACTCCGTGGCCCAGGCTGGAGTGCATCGGCACACTCACAGCCACCCCAGCATCAACCTGCTGGGCTCCAGCAATCCTTCTGCCTCAGTCTTCCAACTGAACTGCAGGTGTGCGCTACCACTCCTGGCTAAGTTTTTTTATTTATTGTAGAGACGAGATCTCACCAAGTTGCCTGGGCTGGTTGCCAACGCGCAGGGCTCAGGCAATCCACTCACCTCGGGGCCTCCCAAACTGCTGGGATTACAGGCTGGACCACCGAACCCGACCAAGATTGTAGCTTTTGTTCTTCCACAATAAACAACCAAAAATCTGGGCAAAATGTTTAAAGCAACTGTTTTTTGACACTGGACATTTAGCACAGGGATGTGATTCCAGAGACAAGAGAAGCACATGAAGTGAGCTCTATATTGATTTTATGCCTGAAGGCACTTGAATACTTAGTGAAGGGAAGTAGAGGCTATATTGAGCAGGGTATGTGCTAACCAAAGAAGACTAGAATTTGGAGTTACTAAGGAAAATGATATCTACCTATTGTCCAGATTGTAAGAAAGAAAGAGAAAGGAACCCAGAAATCTGCATGGGAATTGTTTTAACTTTTCCATGACTATATTGAGCAGTTAATGCTCAAGGTGATTCTCTGACTGTAGACCTTTCAGATAATAGATAATGAAAGCTGTGAGGTAACTTAGAGTCTATCGAAGATATTAGAGTTCTAACTAATAAACCTAAACAATATGATTAAAAAAATGAAACTGATGTGCTAATAAATTAACTTCCTAATAAATGAAAATTCAACAGTCTTTAAAGGAAGGCAACAAAATCCATGCTCTCAGCAATGCAAAATATACAATGTATAAGATACAATCAAATTTACTGAAGAAGCAAGACATATAACTTAAAATGAGGATAAAAATTTAATATAAACATAAAATAAGATGGCAGAAATCTTGTAATTAAGACAAGGACTTTGGAATGATTATTATAAATAAGCTTAAAATATTAAAGAATATGTGAACATAATAAATTAGATAAGGCACATGAATAGAGAAATAAAAACTCTAGATTTCAAAAATGTAAAATTTGAAATGAAGAGTTTATTAATTTGGCTTAATAGCAGATAAAAGGCCAAAGAATACAAGATTATTAAACTTAAATAATTTGAACTTGAAATAAGGTAATAGAGACTATTCTAACCAAAGCATTAGAAATAGAAAATGGTTGGAAAAAACCTCAATAATCTGCAGTAAAATATAAGGTATTGTATATACATATTTATTTGGAGTTAGAAAAAAGGAGAGAGAGATTGGGACAGAAAATCATTTGAAAAAAATAATGGCAAAAATTTTTCAAATGTGATAAAAATGATCAACTCACAAAACCAAGAAACCAAACAGCAGAAAGCAGAATAAACACGTGCACACACAAAATACTTAGGCACATTATAGTTTTTTTGTCAAGAACCCAAAGGTAAAGCAAAAATATTTAAAGCAGCAGAGAAAAAAATGTTTTATTATATTCCAGGGGAAAGTGATAAGAATGTCCAATGATTTTTCAATTCCAGCACTTTGGGAGGCAGAGGCGAGAGGATTGCTTGAGCCCAGGGTTTGAGACCAGCCTGGGCAACTTGGCAAAACTTCATCTTTACAAAAAAAAAAAAAAATAGACTGAGTGCAGTGACACAAGCCTGTAATTCCAGCACTTTAGGAGGCCAAGGCGAGAGGATTGCCTGAGCCCAGGGGTTTGAGTCTAGCATGGGCAATTTGGGAAGACTTCGTCTCTACAATAAATAAAAAAAAATTAGCTGGGTGTGATAGCACATGACTATAGTTCCGGCTACTTGGAAGGTTGAGGCAGAGGGATCACCTGAGCCCATCAGGTCGATGCTAGGGTGACCATAAGCGTGCCACTGCACTCCATCCTGGGCAACAGAATGAGACTCTGACTCAAAAAACAAAAATAAAAATTAACTGGGTATGGTGGTGTGCATCAGTAGTTCCAGCTACTTGGAAGGCTGTGGCAGAAGGATCGCCTGAGCCCAGTAGGTTGAGGCTGCAGTGGCCATGAGCATGCCACTGCACTCCAGACTGGGCAACAGAATGAGACTCAGAAAAAAAAAAAAAATCCACGGGTACTGGCTTCTCATCAGAATGCAGGCCTTTACATTCTCAACCTAGAATTCTATACACGTTATTGATATCCTTCAAAATAAAAGTGAAACAAAGACATTTTTGGATAATTGTTTAAATTAAAGTAAAAAGAATAGTGTACTTTCAAGTCAAAACCACATATACAAGGTAAGTGTAATTTCAAAATAGCGCAAAAGAAGGCTATAGGGGTATTAAGTGGAATTATACAGTTGTAATATTCACAAATTATATACTGATAGTATACTATTAATTTATAGGATATAGTGATAAATTACAGAAACATATTGTCATTTCCAAAGCAAATACTAACGAGAAACTCAGGGAGATAAAAGAGAATACTAAACAAATACACATGTATTCTAAAATAAGGCAGAAAATTTTAAAAAGTGGAGCAAAGAACAGATGATTCAAATAGAAAATAATTAGGTAGATGGCAGTCTTTTATACAACTGTGACACTATATTAAATATACTTTAATTTAACAGAGATTATCAGGTTGTAGAGCAAAGCAAGACTCAATTGTATGGTGTTTACAAAAAAAATCATTATATATAACATCACAAATAGGTTAAAAAGATTTTTAAAAAAATTGTCATGAACATACTAATCATAAGAACTAGAGTGTCTATATTAATATCAGAGAAAGTAGACTAAAACAAGGAGTATTTCCAGAAGTAAATTTAATCATCTCATATTGATAAACCAGTCAATTCATCAGGAAGACATAATAATCTGAAGTGTGTATGTATCTATACATAATATACAGTTTCAATATAGAGAAAGTGAAAGCAGAACTAAATGAAAAAACAGACACATTATTGAAAATATGAACATTTTTCTCCCAGTAAATTACAAAAGAAATAGAAAAAATATCACTAGTTAGATGGGATATTTGAACTTATTTTCAACTAATTTAACCTATTTGACATTTATAGGGCACAAGAGCCAGTGGCTGTAGAATTCTAGTGTGTGTGAAACATTTGCTAAGGTAGAAGTATGTTGAACTAGAAAAGACAACTTTGGCTTGTGGGGATTTCAGTATAGGTGACAACATTTGTGGCGACCTAAGTTTCAGATAAGGCAAAGTGTATGAGTTAATATTCTGGGGCTAATTTATTTCATTACGCTTTATTTTTCCTAATATAGGGATTCCAGATCTCACTGGATATATTAATATTAAGCAGAATAGTAGGAAGTTGGATCCATGGAGAAGCACAGAATAATGTAGCAATGGAGAATACAGAAGATAAAATATCAGAAGAACTAACATGTTGTGCAGTGGTCAACGATAAATAGGATTTATAACATGGTGAAATGAAAGACATAGTAGGCATTTCAAATAAGGCTGATCCATTTATATATTGTGGTGGTAAAATCAGGACTCATCTGGTGACCATCCCCCCTACATGCTGCCTGATCATATCTTCCTGATTCTTAAAGCTTTTTCAGCGTTCTCTGATTTCCTTCAGCATCTATTACTTCCCCCAAGTTTATCTCTCAACTCAAGCCTTCCTTCTGACATGTGGATCCCAATTCTGTTGCCCATTTATTTATTTGTATTTTATAAACATTTTATTAATTTTATTTAAGTATTTATTTTTGACTAGGTAATGCATGCCCACGGTACAAAAAAATCACAAGGTTTGTAGATAAGGAAAGGTGTGCTATTCCTTTTCCTCTTTACCTGTGGCCTCCCTGCCCCACACAGGGACTCTGGGGTGGAGAGGGGTCAAGCTCATCTCCAGGTCATGTACTCCCCCAACCCCAGCTAGGTTGGTAGGACCGCACCTGGGGCGTCAGACCCCCCCTTCTCGCTGTGGTGAACCCAGGCTGAGGCACACACTGCACACACTCCTTGCTGCAGTATGTTGCCCATTTATTAAAAGCTTGCTCTATCCCCCATACTTCTCTCAAAATGTTAAATAAAGTGTTACCTGCCATTAGTACTATGTTCAGCCTACTCCCACATTCACATGAAAAAGAATTGCTTCAAAAACATCCATGTAATAGGTGGAGATAGTGACTTGGGTCAGAATATTCCATTGCTTCTTTCACATTGGCAGTGAGAAGTCCTATCATTTAGCAGTCGAAAAATTGCAAATATATTTCTTTTTTTTTTTTTGAGTTGGAGTCTCACTCTGTCGCCCAGACTGGAGTGCAGTGGCCGCTCCCGGCCACCGCAGCCTCCACCTGCTGGGCTCCGGAGATCCTTCCACCTCAGCCTTCCAAGTAGCCGGAATTACAGGCATGCGCTACCACGCCTGGCTGATTTTTTGATTTATTGTAGAGATGAGGTCTCGCTGCCCAGGCGGGTCTCGAACCCATGGGCTCAGGCAATCCACTCACCTCAGCCTCCCAAAGGCTCGGGATTACAGGCTGAGCCACCGAGCCCGGCTTGCAAATATATTTCAATTCATGGTAGTATTATGAGCACACAAGCTTAATCTATGTTCCATTTTCCTTAAATCTCACTGAAATGTCAGGACAAAGATCTGTAGTAAAGAATATTTTCATAACTGTTGAAATACAGGAAGGAACAAATATAAAATTCTGAAATATATTTGGAAAATAAACATGATAGTAATGTATTTCAACAATAATAACAGCCAATGCTTAATAATAACTCTCTGAGGTAGGTGAAATTTCTCTCATTTTATAATTGAGAAATCTAAGGCACAGAGAGGTTAAATAATTTAAAAACAATAATAAAAAAATCAAGGGAGAGGCTATCATTTAGGTATACTAGATTTCTCTCTTGTTAGGAAGTCCTACTGGTTTTATCTCTAAACTATTCAAACTCTACTTTTTTTTCTTTGGCAATGCTACTCTTCTTGACTTTCATTGTTTGGGTAAGCTAATGCAAGAACATCCAGCTTTGTCTCTGATTCATTCTTATTAAAATATTTTAAAAATCAGGCCGGGCTCGGTGGCTCAGTCTGCAATCCCAGCACTTTGGGAGGCCGAGGCGAGTGAATTGCCTGAGCCCACGGGTTCGAAACCCATACAGGCAACTTGGCGAGACCTCGTCTCTACAATAAATAAAAAAAAATTGACCGGGCGTGGTAGCACACGCTTTGTAGTTCAGGTTACTTGGAAGGCTGAGGTGGAAGGATCGCCGGAGCCCAGCAGGTCGAGGCTGCAGTGACTGGAAGCATGCCACGGCACTCCAGTCTGGGCGACAGAGTGAGACTCCAACACAAAAAAGTAAAAAATAAGAGTAAATAAATAAATAAATTAGCCGGGCGTGGTGGCTCATGCCTGTAGTTTCAGCTACTTGGAAGGCTGAGGCAGAAGGATAGCCAGAGCATAGCAGGTTGAGTCTGCAGTGGCTGTGAGCATGCCACTGCCCTCCAACTCAAAAAAAAAAAAAAAAAAAAAAATCAAAAAAAATTTTTTTAAATCAAAATTTTATAAAATAGTCAGAGATATATTTTCAGAGCATCATTCAGGTCATGATATCTCCCCTTACTTCTTAAAAGTCCTTTGATTAACTTCCCCTTGTACTAATAATAAAAATCAGCTCAATACCAGGGCCTAATCGATTCCACCTCTACAAAACTTTTCCATCTTATCTAAGCCTGTTTTCCCACCTTTTCTTTATGCTTTGCCCTCTATCACTTTCAATACATGTCAAGTGTGTGTGACTTTGTAGGGACTTTGCATCTAGTCTTCCCTCTGTCTAAAAAGACCGTCTCCTCGACTATTTGCATTCCATCTATTTTTCAGGTCTTAACCAAAAACTTATCTCTTCTTCTAACTACCCAGTCTAGACTATGGCTTCCTGATATTTTTAACACAGTCTCTGACTGCTCACATAACAGTCAACATTTGTTAATGTCCCTGGACTAAAACAATGAGCTTCTTAATCAAATAAATATGTCTTTGGGTAGGGGTCCATAACATGTAGCTTAAAGCCTGAACAACAACAACAAAAGCAAATACTAAAATACATGTTAGAAGTTCACAAAAGACAAAGACAAACAAAATCATCTCTGCTTAGAAGTACTTTATTCTACCCTAAGTACAGGGATAGCCCTACAGTGACAATAAAGGCAAACCCAGTGTTACCTATCTACTCTCCACTGAAGCAGACATAAAAGGAGAGTATGTCTGGACCACTTACAGAGAGTTCATGGTTAGTTTTTAAAAAGGCTTAGTGCAGAAATTGATTTCACAATTGTCAAGGCAACACATGTCTATAATAATCAACCTGATATTTTATCTTTAAATTTGACCAGAAAAGTTTAAGTCACCAAATAATTGAGGAAAAACAACATGAAAGCGTAGAGCCAGCATTAATAAACAAAGCAGCTGACCTAAGATGAAAGGAATATTTTTAAAAATTGGCTCTTTTAAAAATATCTTTAAAGCTGGATATCTTAATTAAAAATTATTATTATCTTCAGGGCCACAATGATGAATTTTGAGATGGATACGTGATTTAAGACAGGCCAAAAAATTCTCCTTGAAACTTTTGGTTGAGACATTTTTTCTTTTATCATTTTTCAAAACAGCTTGAGATATAATTTATATAAATTGACAAAAAGTGCACATGTTTAATGTATATAATATGATTAGTTTGGACATATGCATACACCCATGAATCAATCCATCATCACTTTCTAACAAGTTCTAAAAACACAGCCTTAAAAGGGTGGGGATCATATTTGTCAGGACTTGAAAAAAATACAAATAAGAAAACTTGCCTGAGAGTGAAACTAAAGCAGAAAAAAGTAAGAAAAAAGAAACACAATGGAAATTGAGAGAGTGAGAGAATCCTGATAATGTAGTTTGAACTGCAAGATGTAACAATTTGAAGTAAGAGTCATTGTTGGACTTTTTAGGAACAGAGTTCATTTATTTTGGGGTGGAGCTAAGGCTTGAACTAATGTTGATCAGGTTTTCTGCTATTTGTTACAAAAATAGACTTGCCTGTTTCAGTTTCTCTTTATTTCAAAATCTGTTTCCAGTCACCCTTGATAAATTATTTCCCTTACTTCCATTATACTCTATCCCCCTTAACCTGTAATATTTCCTTGTAGAACTTATTTCCCCTGGACATATTATGATTGCTATCAGCTATGTCTACCCACTAGAATGTGAATCCCACAAGGAAGGCAATCACATCTACCTACTTTCTGGCATGTCTTCAGTCTTCAGTTCCTACTGCTTTGTCCATTGCAGGAGTGTGATTAATATTTGTTGAATAAACTGTCTATCTGACCCACATAAGAGTCTTATTTTGCCGGAATCACAATAAAAAACTGAGTAAAAACTAAGCAGAACACTGAGGTTTTAGAAAAGTTTCATAATTTGTCTAAGGTTACACATTAGTACATCGTACACCCAGTACTAGAATCTGAGTTTTTGGATGCTAAATACAACTTACTTTTCTTATCCTATACCTACAAATTGACAACATAGATTTCTATGTTTCCAACATAGAGTTGGAAACAAAATTATGCATTTAAAAAGTAAAAGTGACTTTCTTAAAATGAAAATATTTCTTATGTCCAAAATGCTTCAAACAATTTTTCTTTAGGTTTAATTGCATTTCAGTTGAGGATAGAATTATTTCTCAATGAGTGATGATCCAGATTGACTCGTCCTAGAACTATGGTGGAATTGTCCTTACATTATAGTTCTGATCAGTGCACCCCAATCAACAAGAAATAGATTAATTTGCATTGCTTTTATTAATTAAAGATGAATGTGAGATAAGGTCATAGCATTTTTAAATCAGTACTACTTGCAAATGAGTTATAAAATAAAAGTAAGCCGGGCTCGGTGGCTCAGCCTGTAATCCCGCTCTTTGGGAAGCTGCTGTGAGTGAATTGCCTGAGCCCGCATGTTCGAGACCCACCTGGGCAACTTGGCGAGACCTCATCTCTACAATAAATTAAAAAATCAGCTGGGCATGGTAGCGTGTGCCTGTAATTCCGGCTACTCGGAAGGCTGAGGTCGAAGGATCGCCGGAGCCCAGCAGGTTGAGGCTGCGGTGGCCGGGAGCGGCCACTGCACTCCAGTCTGGGCAACAGAGTGAGACTCCAACTCAAAAAAATAAAAAAATAAAAATAAATAAATAAAAGTATCAGGAAAGAGAAGATAAACTGATATTATGAGGTTATGCCTGAGTGTTCACATTATTCTTGACCCAGTAGTACTATGACACATTGTTAGGAGACTCCAGCACTTATGCTTGTCCCTCTAAATTACATATTAAAAAAAAAAAATGCAATCCACATATTGAAAATACAGAACCATTTTCTCAATTTTTTCTAAACTTTGCCAGAATTTTCAATTTTACTTTAAGTTCTTTCCCACTAGTTCAAATATTACACGTATCCCAAGTAATACAACTATTATGCATCAATAGAAAAGATATTAACTATCATAAATTATTTTTGTTAGAATCACAAAAATTGAGAATGAATATTTTAATTTTACTCTACATTTTGCATACTATTTTCAAATATATATAACATTTATTGAAAACATAATTCAGCACATTAACTAAAAAAAAAAAAACAGAAAAGTTTGAAAACTACTGATCTGGTTCCATTTTCTCAGTTTAAACAGGAAGACAAAGAGTACTAGAGAAGCAATGTGACCTGTTCCTGGTCACCTGAGTAGTGAAGAGTGGATCTTGACCTGAGCTCTCTGACCTCCCATTCAATTATCTTATTATTAAATCATGATGCATTTTGAGTCTCTTACCTTTCGAGTTGAAATAAAGACTTAAGTCATGCATAATTGTTAGGGATGTGAGATGAATACCCACTCATGCACTCAAGTACAGTCTCTTCTTCTTTTTCCTCTCAATCCATATTTTGTTTTCTATTTTTGTATCATGAAGAATGCTCTTTGTGACAAAATATGGATTAGACAGTGGTGAAGTGTATTGGTGACGGACTACAGGAGGTGTTGTTACAAGAAGACTTCCGGCTTTGTTAAGTGGCTGTGTTACCTTCAGAGCCATAGAAGAACTTTCCTATGAGTTCCCTGAGTTGATACTCATAACTGATCAGAAATTATGAGAAAGGAAGAAGTCCCAGAAGCCTAGAGGTGGAATACTGTATACATTTTGCAATGTTCAAATGGGGGGAATAGAAGGTTGAGCATGCAAAATATATGCCAGTGATCTTGATGTTGATTTCTTTCTTTTTAAAATTTAATTTAATTTAATTTTAAAGATGTGTGGTACAATTCAGGATTAGGTATACAAGTGGATATCATACAGGTAAAGTTTGGACCTCCTTTTGGTCCCCACTGCCTGGTTTGATTTGAGATCAGGTAGCCTTATTGATGTTCTTTCACCCTCTCCCACAAGCAGCATCCCAATACTGCCAATCCCTTTCTTAAAGTATTATGGTAAATGTTCAGGGTCCAATTATGGGTGAGAACATGTGGTACTCTGTTCTTTGTTTCTGTGATAGATCACTGAGCATTATACACTCTAAATCCATCCAAGTCAATGTGAAGTCTGTATGTTTGTCCTTCTTTATAGTTGTGTAATATTCCATCATGTATATGTACATTTTAAAAATATAGTCCCATTTTGATGGGCAGCACAGTTGATTCCATGTTTTTGCTATTGTGAATAGTGCTGCAATAAACATGCATGTACAGGTACATTTTTGGTAGAATGATTTGAGTTACTACCAGTCTCTTCCTGACGAGTTGAAAAGCAATCCCTTAGACTATGCAAGAAAAAGTATCAAGCAGGTATAACCTGAACGCCAAGGGCCTTGATGTCTTTTAAGATATAAGCAGTAGTGTTTTCAGCCTGAATGTTGCCTACGGTAGAACATCAGACTCACTCTAGATAAGCTCAGGGACAAATATAGACCTTCTCATATTTCTAACTCATGTTCTGATTTTTCTTTATTTTTGTTCTGCTAAATACTCACTCTTCCTCAAGTCTCTCAATTTAAGGATCTTCTGTTCTCTGTCCCAGCATTAACCTCACCCCAGCCTGCTTTAGCAGTAAAGCGTCACAGTCTCCCTGTATGTTCCTGATCTTCTCCCTCCCTGTGTATTCCTCTCTTCCACTCCTAGAAGTTGTGTTCAATCCTCTTAAATCATTTATGAAAGTTCACCCACCATCAGTCATCAATATATGTCCCCTGAGCTGGGTTCGGTGGCTCAGCCTGTAATCCTGCGCCTTTGGGAGGCTGAGGTGAGTGAATTGCCTGAACCCGCGGGTTCGAGACCCGCTTGGGCAGCAAGACCTCATCTCTACAATAAAATCAAAAAAAAATCAGCCGGGCGTGGTAGCACATGCCTGTAATTCCGGCTACTCAGAAGGCTGAGGCGGAAGAATCGC
>NW_007248770.1:184562-245469 GCF_000164805.1 Carlito syrichta
TCCAGTCTGGGTGACAGAGTGAGACTCCAACTCAAAAAAAAAACAAAAACAAAAAACAAAACAAAACAACAACAACAAAAAAAACCCAAATATATGTCCCCTGAACATTGTGTTATACACTCTGGAGAAAATTCATATTATTTTCCTTACAGACAGAAGTAGATGATGTCAGCTTTAAATAGCAGTTGTTTTTCCTTTCCCCTACTTTAATAACATAATTCTTAAGACTTCATTTCTTCTGTTTGTTTGGTTTTTTTGTCCCCTACCTTTCCTTTTGACCCCTTTTCACTTGAAAATACTTATCTTCCATGGCATATTTCTTTTGTAGTATAGATCAAGGTCTTAATTTGAAAGGATAAAACTAGAAGAGTTGTTGAAGATAGGGGTGGTGATGGGGCTGTTTAATTGAAAAGTTTGGACTCCTCTATGATCCTGAGTTCATAATAGGTATATTTATTTATAATATGTATATTTATTATAATATAGTCCTTTTTTGGTTTTATAGATTTATTTTCAAAGGATAAAACACTTATACAATTTAAATACAAGTCCAACAGAATTACTCTGTCAAAATCAACAATAATGCAGCCTCACTTCCAGACACTTGCCAGTGTCATATGTCTTCTTTCAGGGAAGTAAAAGGGTCTGATATTTTATTCATATATTCTTCTTATCTGCAATGTAATCTACAATTTCTTGTGGACACATTAACTTCTCCCTATCTATATCAGGAATTTCAAACTCAAATTTGTCTTCCATGGCCATGAGAATCTCCACTTGGTCCAAACTGTCTAGGCCCAAGTCTTTCATAAAATGAGAATCTACTGAGAGCTTCTCGGGGTCAGTCTTGTCATAGAGCATCAAGACGTGAAGAATACGGTCCTTGATGCCCTCTAAAGTCAAAGGGGGTGCGTCGTTATACTGGCGGCACAGCTGTGTAACTCGGCCTGGAACTTGCAAAGGCCTGGGCCTCATCCAGGTCCCGTGGGGAACACAGTAGCCCTGAGAGGCCAGACTGCGGCCAGCATGGGAACCCGGGACAGCGACACCAAGTCCAAGGGCAAGTTGCGGACACAGGAGGAAAGGACCCGAGCCACCATGGCTATGCCGACCCAGAATGCATTCTGTTATAATATATTCTTAAAAGACAATTTCCCAACCATAGTAATCTATCTACTTTATCAGGAAAGAATTAATTAGATGATCGAGTATGTCCATCGTCAGGTTAATAAAAATATAAAACTGAATTTTTCATTGGGATTGAATCTTTTATTAAAAGCAATTTAAAAGTTGTAAACATACTAGATAATTTAGATAATTTAAAATTTTTCTTAAGCTCCAATTATTTTCAAGATTTATTCCATTATAACAAATTTTTCCTATCTGTAATATTGTGGTCATGTTGAATTCTGCTTCCAATTCAACTATGTCATTGCTGTGTGACCTTAGGTAACCCATTTAACCCATTCTGATCAAGTTTTCCTCATTTGTAAAATTGAGAAGTTAGATGAAATTACGTCTTAGATCTTTTCCCAACTATTCAGATTTCATGATTATGTGTAATTTGTGATTTTTGAGGAAATGACACAGTAAATAACAATAACTTTAAAGTTATGTATACTGTAAATCTTTTTAAAGCATTTTATGTTAAACACTTTACAGCTAACAAAAATCTACAAATTCAATTTAATTTTTGCAGTAATTATGTGAGGCAGAGAATAATACTTTACATTTTTCAAGTAGAAAATAGGGCTTCTGCAGCATTGATTGACTTGCAAGAGCTCATGAAACAAGCTAGTAAGTGGCAAAGCTGGAATCCAAAACCTTGTCTGCTGATACATCCAATAGCCATTACAAAGCCTAATAATTGACTTTCCAGCCTAAGTAGACTAGCATCAACATATAATGTGCCTCCACAGTCTAATGTAGGAAAAAGACAAAAAAACTGCTGCAATACACTGGGGTGGATTCTATCACAGACGTAGATATTATCATAGACAAGAGCTGCGAGGATGTAGAGGAGAGACGTTACTCTGGGAATTGACCAAGGTGCAAAAACAGAAAGTTTTTGGAATAGGAATTCAAGAGGCTGACAAGATTAAGAAGGGCATTCTAGGTCCAGAGCAGCAGTTACTAAAGGGATGAGATCTACAAATTGAGAAAGTAGGTGTTTTACTAACTCTCGAGGTCAAAGGGTGCATATGATACAGTGTCATGATAAAATTTGGGAGAGATATTCTGGAATTTAATTATTAAATAGCTATTTACAGGCATACCTCAGACGGAGGTGGTTGTTGGCAATTTGAGAGTGGTGGTTGTTGGGTAGCTGTGGCGGTTTTTTTTAAACATAAGGCAGCAATGATGTTTGTTTCATTGATTGACTCTTTTATTAAAGAGTTCTCTATAGCATGTAATGCTGTTTGATAGCATTTTACTCGCAGAACTTTTTAAAAAATTGTAGTCAATCTTCTCAAGCCCTGCTGCTACTTTATCAACTAAGTTTATGTAATAGTCTAACTCCTTTTTTATCACTTCAACAGTATTCACAGCATCTTCACCAGGAATAGATTCCATCCCAAAAAACCACTTTCTTTGCTCATTCATTAGAAACAACACCTCATCCTTCAAATTTAATCATGAGACTGCAGTAATTTAGTTACATATTCAGGTTCAATTTCTAATTCTTTTTCTCTTGTTATTTCCACCACATCTCCAGTTACTTCTTCCACTGAAATCTAGAACTCATCAGTCATCTATTAGGTTGGAATCAATGTCTTCTAAACTCTTATTAATGTTGATATTTGACCTTCTCCAATTAATTATTAATGTTTTTAATGGCATCTAGAACGGTAAATCCTTTCCATAAGGTTTTCAATTTACTTTGTTCATATCTACCAGAGGAATGAATATCTATGGCATCTATAGTGTTACAAAAGGTATGCCTTAAATAATAAAACTTGAAGTTTGAAATTATTTTGTGTTCATCATCTACAGAATGAATAATGTGTTAGTAGGCATAAACCAGCATTAATCCCTACTTGTACATCCTCATAGAGCTATTGGATGACTAGGTGCTTTGCCAATGAACAGCAATATTTTGAAAGGAATTTTATTTCCATGCAGTAGATCTCAACAGTAGGCTTTAAATATTAAATAAATTATGCCATAAACAGATGTACTGTCATCCAGGCTTTGCTGATCCACTTATAGATCATAAGCAGAATAGATTTTGTATAATTTTTAAGGGCCCTAGGATTTTTGAAATGGTAAGTAAGCAATAGCTTCAACTTAAAGTCACTAGCTGCATTAACCCCTAATAAGAAAATCAGCCTGTCCTTTGAAGCTTTGAAATCAGGCATAGACTTCTCTTCTCTAGCTATGCAAGTTCTAGATAGCATCTTCTTCCAATAGAAAGCTGTTTTGTCTACACTGAAGATTTGTTGTTTAGTGTAGACACCTTTGTCAATCTTAGCTAACTCTTCTGAATAACTTGCTACACTCTCTATTTTGCTTTTCATTTTTATATTACAGAGACCGAGTTCTTTCTCTTCCTTAAACCTTATGAACCAACTTTTGCTTACTTCATATTTCTCTTCTGCAGCTTCCTTTCAGCCTTTCAAAAACTGAAGGGTATTAAGAACTTCCTCTGGATAAGGCTTTGACTTAAGGAAATGTGGCCCGTTTGATCTCTGTCCAAACCACTACAACTTTCTATGTCAGCAATAAGCCTGTTTTTGCTTTCTTATCATTTATGTGTTCACTGAAATAGCACTTCTAATAGCCATCAAAAACTTCTATTTTGTATTCACCACTTGACTAAATGGTACAAGAAACCTAACTTTTGGCCTATCTCAACTCTCAACATGTCTTTCTAACTAAGCTTAATCATTTGTAGCTTTTGATTTAAAGACACATGACTCTTCCTTTTACTTGAACACTTAGAGGTCACTGTAGGGCTATTAATTGGCCTAATGTCAATATTGTTTTGTCTCAGGGAATAAGGAAACCCAAGGAGAGGGGAGGAGACAGGCAACAGTGGGTGGGAGGAACAGTCAGAACACACACAACATTGATAAATTAAGATCACTGTCATATATGGTGTTAAAAACAATTATAATAGTGGCATCAAAGACCATTGATTGAAGAGCACCATAATAGATAGGACAAATATAAAAAAGCCGGGCTCAGTAGCTCAGCCTGCAATCCCGCGCTTTGGGAGGCTGAGGTGAGTGGATTTCCTGAGCCCAAGGGTTCAAGACCCACCTGGGCAACTTGGCGAGACCTCATCTCTACAATAAAATCAAAAAAATTAGCCGGGTGTGGTAGCGTGTACCTGTAGTTCCAGCTACTGGGAAGGCTGAGGTGGAAGGATCATGGAGCCCAGCAGGTGGAGGCTGCAGTGGCCGGGAGCAGCCACTGCACTCCAGTCTGGGCGACAGAGTGAGACTCCAACCAAAAAAAAAAAAAAAAGTTTGAAATAGTGCAAAAGTTACCGAAATATGACACAAAACCACAAAGTGCCAGTAGATTGGCTGGACACACAAACCTTCAATTTGCAAAAAACACAATATATGTAAACATAATAAAGTAAAGCTCAGTAAAACAAGGAATGTTGTATGCCATGTTAATATTTGAACTTAACTAAGTATAGCCTTAAGGCTATCAGAGAATAGTGACAGCAGCAAGTTTTTATTTCAGAGAGATCATCTTTGTGACAGAACAAATAAATGATTATAGTGGTTCAAGCAGTGAACAAAGAAGACTGGTTAGAAAATGATCATAATAACTTACAATAAACATATGTCACACAAAAGCCTCTACACAAATGTTTAGAATAACTTTATTCATAATTTCCACAAACTGGAAACAATCAAGGTGTTCTTCAAGGGTTAATACAAAAAACCAAACCAAACCAAACCTGTGAGTACATTCATGCAGTGGAATATTATTCAGAAATAAAAACAAATGAACAATGAAATAACAAAAAGACGTAGATGAATCTTAAATGCGTATTTCTCAATGAAAGAAGCCAGTTTGAAAATTCTACATACTGTGTGACTCCAAGTACATGAAATTCTAAAAAAAGAAATAACTACAGAGAGAGTAAAAAGATCCCTGAATGCCAGCAGCTTTGAAGCGATATGGGGAGAAATGCATAGATGAAGCATAGGATGTTTTTAGGGTACAAAAGCTATTCTGTATGATACTGTTATGGTGGATACATGACAATATATATTTGTAAAAAATCCATAGAATTTACAACACACTGGTTAATCCTAAACCTAAATATAAACTATAAACTTTAGTTAATAATAATGAGTCAATATTGGTTCATTAATTCTAACAAATGTGCCACATCTAACAAATGCAAGGTGCTAATCACAGAGGAAACTACATGTGTGTGGGACAGGGTTTATGTGGAAACTCTCTGTGCTATCAATTCAATTTATACCAGTTATAAAGGAGTAGCAACAAAGTTTGGATATTACATTTAATGTTAGAGGAATTTATAAGGAAGAACTAGATTTAAGCAGTGAAGGAGATATTACTGAAGTAAAGACAGGAATGTTATTTTTTTGTTCATACCATCAATTATAACTACTCAGGAAAATAAATGTAAGTGTGTTGATGAATCAGAATGACCCTAGAAGAGATAGAGTGGAAATGTCTTTATTAGTTTTATTTTTTGTGGCAATTTATCCTGATTTGATATAATAGGTATTACTGTTCCTATTAGAAATCTGTTATATAGTATTTTCTAGGTTACAATATACTGTCTCATACTATTGTTTTATGAGGAAATGGTAATATGTATAAAAAAAAATACTATCTTTAAGACCCTGTCCACGTTACACTTGATTTGGAGCAACCTGGGTTACATGCTAGAAATTCAGAGTTATAGGTACCATCTTAGACTTTTAAAATGAATTTCATTGTTAAGTCTATATTAAAGATATGTTCATACCTATTTTGTATAATTATTCTCAAAGTATATTTCAGGTGTTGTATATATAACTGAGGATATGATGGAAGAAAATGCCTGTTCACATGGCAAATACTATAGGAATGAGACAGATAATGATGCAGACAGATACAAAAGATAATCTTAGACTGTAAGAAGCATTTGTGATGGTTGCTTTGTGGATGGCTACTTTGGGTAGGGAGGTTAAGACAAAAACCTCTCTTAGAAGGAACCATTTATCTACCTTAAAACTTTAAGTAGACAACTGCATATAAATGGAAGGAGAACATGCTAGGCAAAGGGCATAGTAAGTGTGAAGATATTCAGATAGAACAATCCATTCATAGACAAGGGGCCAAGAGAATCCATGGTATCTACATATGATGAGCAAAAGAGAAGGCCAGAGAGACAGAATGATCTGGTTATTTGTGGGAATGTAACCAAGTACCCCAAAGTTAGTGGTATAAAACAAGCATTTAGTTATACTCACAGATTCGCTGGGTCAAGGTTTTGGCCTAAGGACAGCAGAGATGGTGTCTCTGTTCCACCATGTCTGGGGCCTTTTGAACCATTTAGAGTCTTCACTTTTTTGCCTGCCACCTGGACTGGGAAGACTTGGAATCTACTGGGACTGTTGACCATAGCACATACATATGGCTTCCCCCTGTGGTGTGGGCTTTTCACAGCATGGAGGCTGAGTACTGAGGAGGAATTCAAGAGTGAAGATCCAGAGGGTAAGCATTTCAAAAGATCTGAGCAGAAGCTATTTGGTCTCTGATAACCATTATTGCAATCCCATAGCTTTCCTTCACCCATGTTCTACTGGTGATAGAATTCACTCAGATTCATGTAAAGACCTTGTCTCTCAATGGACAAAGTATCAAGAAATTTGAGACCATGTTTAAAAACCTATAGATAGATAGGAGCCAGATGGTAAAGGGCTTTTTAAGCTACTATAAGGGAGTTTGATTTTAATCTAATTACAATAAGAAGCCATGCAGAATTTCAAGTAGGGCTATAATGATCTAAAAAAAATTGATGTGAGAGACTTTAACTTGATTCTACTTAATAGTAAACACTTTAAAACAAAATCCTAAGAATAAATTTCATAAAATCTTGCAAATATCCATCAGTTAAGGAGAGGAAGCTCACATTACTTTCTATTTTTTTCAAACATGTCATAATACATATTTTAAAATTATATAATCTTATAACAGTATTTTAAAAAGTTAGAAAGGCCCTTAATATCATCTAGTAAATCTCTCTCACTTATTCAATGGGAAAAATGTGATCCAGAGAGGTGAATAACTTGCCAATCATTACACATTCAATGGAAGATTCTGGTCTAGATAACGAATGAGAAATTTGATAAATCAAACAAAAAAGTCAATACTTAAATATTAAGCTGTAATCATAAAGCAATGAAATTACCCCTTATCATCCCAGTTATAAAATATTTTTATGTATTTTATTTGATTTGGTCCTCATTACTAAAGTAGCAAGAGTGGGTATGAATGCCCCCCTTTTATAGATTAGGCAGTAAAGTCTTACAGGTGTCACATAGCTAAGTATGTGCAAGAGCCTAGATTAGGAATGTAGATCACCTGAGATTCATTTCAAGATTCTTACTTAAATGAAGAGAAGGAGGACATCTTTATTAAATTAAGGAAAGTATATGTGAACGCTTTGTCTACTCAATACCAAACATGATGATGTAAATCAAAGCAATTTTTCAAAGATTCAAATATTTCCATACATCCATATGTCAGCAATTTATATATAAAATATGGAGAAAAGTATCTAATTTCTCCCTTTTAAACAGAGATTCTGGCATATTTTAATATATTTGTGCCAGGATGCAGTAAAAAGTTAGAAAACATTGATATCGACATGGGGAAATTTCATCCTTCTTTGCGGAGGGTTACTGCTTGACTTTCTGTTTTGCTTCAGATGCTTTGCATCTGCTTTGGTGGTGACGTAGCAACTGCTCTGTCCTAGATTCTCAGCAGAGGTCAGAAGTGAGTGAAGTAAAGATTTTGCTAAGAGGGAAGTAGCACATCTACTAAGAATGATTATTGAAAATATATTATGGTTACTGATCTGTCAACATCTAGCCAACTCCTATGTCTTGCAAATTTTCATTTTCAACTTTAATCTGTCTAATCTATTATCTTTATTGTCTTGGACTCCTTAATTACAAATCAAAATAGGAAAAATGATCAAGAATTTTGAGGTAAACAAAATGTTAATGAATATCTTGTCACCTATTCCTTACAAATACAATTCTAAAAGTTTACATACAATTTTAATGGAAGAATATTTCAATTTGACTTGCATTTAAGAACTTAAGGACAATCTACTAAGGCACAAAGCATAAAAGACAGCTCAGGTCATCAAAAGGCTTGACTTCTAGTGAGAGAGAAAAAATAAACATTCAATAAGTGGTTAAATAAAATCCTAATAAGTTTAATATTAAGAGCAAAAATATGTGCTGCAGGGAATAAGTGCTGTTCTGAGTTTAGGAAAATCAGTAGCAGACAATTCCCCTAAAACATTTGGATATCAGCAATTTGGTCTGGAGCCACAAAGTCATTTTATTCAGAGTAATAAGAAAAATCTGAACATATAGTACAGTTTATGTTAAACCTAGAAGGATGAGCAACTCTCATCGGCAGAAGAACAAATAATGGGCGATTTATATAGCTTTTTGGCTGAAGTTTTAATATTAGGCAGTGGCAGAGAGCAAGATCAAACAGGAAAGAATTGGGTAGAATTTTTAAAGTTAGTGTTAGTAGTTTACAATTGGTGCTTACTTAATAGGGAGTTGAAAACTTTTATCAAGGAAACAGTGCCCTGACAGCAAAGTTGTTCCCCCCTTCAAGAAAGTGCATTAGAGAATATTTTTACTATTTCACCCATTAATAGAAAAAAAGCCTATTTTTTCTACACTTTGAATCTGAGCTTGGCCATATTGCTGGCTTTGGACAATGGAGCATTAGAAAATTTGAGATAAACAGAGGATTAAATAGTTCTTGCAAACTTGGTCTCCTTTCTTTCTTTCCTTCCTCCCTTCCTTTCTTTCGAGTCTCACTCTGTTGCCTAGGCTGGATTGCTGTGGCACACTTACGGTCGACCTGTCGAGCTCCAGCAATGTTTCCGCCTCAGCCTTCCAAGTAGCTGGAACTACAGGCGTGCGCTACCACACTGGGCTAATTTTTGATTTATTGAAGAGATGAGGTCTCGCCAAGTTGCCTGGGCTGATCTCGAACCCGCAGATTCAGGCAATTCACTCACCTCGGCCTCTCAAAGTGGTGGGATTACAAGCTGAGTCACCGAGCCCGGCCGCCCATTCTTTCTGGTGAAAATCTTCAGGCCACTATATGAACAAGCCTCGTGTAACCTATTATAAGAAGAGAGACTAGTCATTCTAGATACTCCAGCATTCCTGATTGTCCAGACATGTGGACAAGGCAATCTCAGAACTTTTAACCCCAGACAAATTGACAAATGACAGCAGATGAGCCATGATGCTGAAGACTAAAAGAACCACCTATTGGTATGTAGAATTGAGAGCAAAGAAATGGTTGTTGTTTTAAGTTCCTATATCTTTTTAGTAGGTTACATGGCAAAGGTTAGTGACACACAGAACGACAATAGCAAAGTGAATAGTTTAAACAAGAATCAACAGAATTATTGACCAGGCCTCCTTCATTCCTGAAACTAGAGTATCAGTCTTCTCTACTTTTTTGCACATGTGATACTATGATGCTATCTACTTTGGTTAGTATTACCCATTAAACCATAAATTCTGAGGGTCAGAGATCATTTCTTTTTTAATTTTTTGTCATATCTCTGTTATTTTGTACAGTGTCTAGTAAATAGCAGGCATTCAACAAATGTTTGTTGCATGAAATGTCTCAGATGATTACCACCAGATAAAATTGCATTTACATATACATAAGTCTTTCAAGATATACAGGAATACCTTAAAATTAGCCCAGAGTGTTATCTACATAGGTGACTTTTCCACGGTCATTGAGTAGGACATGCATCCTTCCATAAAATAATCTGTTTGAAACCTGCTATTGTCTTTACTACAGTCTTGATTCATCAACTTAGATGAATCCAGTGCCATGTTCTAATTAAGCTACCTGCCCTTCTTGGGTAACTCCTCTTCGGGCTTTACCCACCTGGGTACTACTAAGCTGTCATGACATCATGGGTAGAAACAGAATATGTTTTTTGTGCAATGTAACCACACTGAAATCAATATCAGTATTTTTATTTATTTCTTGACTTTACACCTTTGCTCCACAATCAAAGAGAGGAGTTTTTTATTTTCAAACTATCTTGTGAGTGACAACAAGTTGAGATTAATTTTCTTATGAATTATATTTAGCATCCTTTCAAAATAAACAGAAAAAAAACCTCATTTTACTCAATAGAAATATTGTACCCAAAATAATTCTGTCTGATTTAATTTTACTGAAATCTAATTTCTATTACTTTTTTTCACAATAGATTCATTTTGGGCTCTCAATTATGTGTTGTCCCTTAAGAAATATCAGTGAGTAGTCCTAAAATTATGCTTTTATTATAAGGACATGCATAAAATGTATGTCAAAATTATAGATAAGGATCTGAAAACGTTGGAGGCACTTCCTTAGCTCACATTGCCCCACTCCCCAACCTATTTCTAAAGAAGGACTTGTGTATTATGTGACTCAAACTTGGAGTTACACACACATTTTTTTCTTAGATGGAAGAAAAATCTTTAGCTAGTCAAAGATAATTAACAAGGAATTGGATAATACAATACATTTCCTCATTTTCGTAGTGCAGAATGTCATTTGTTCTCTGTCATTTTAGGTTTCATATAACAACAGACTGATTTTGATTGTGTCCCAGCTGTAATTACCTGCCCTGGCTTCTACCAGATGAAGAACTTCAGCAGTTTTCCCCCAAACAACTCTACATTATTATCTGAGGGACAGACCATTTCCTGAAGACAACATAGATACTTCCTTCTCATCTGTATGCAGAGCTTCTGTAAGGAGGCAGCAGTACAGGATCCTATCCAAATGCCTTATGGGCTTTTTAAAAAAATAACTACAGTACATTTGATTTACAGCTACTTCAGCAAACGTTGTACTCATTATTATTGCAAGTTGAGGCACTTAGATTCTTTTGCTTTTCACATACTTTGTATTATTGCAACTTCTAAGGAACACTAGTGATATATCATTGACAAAATCAGAACAGCATAACATGTTTTAGTCCATAATTATTCCAGACTGGATATAGAAGATGTTATGTCTCAATGCTGCCAAGTACCCAGACGGCATTGATAATAGTCTCATGAATTAATTTCAACAAAATTTAGGCAACTGTTATTCTAACACATCTAATGCCAAATGCACATTGTTTAAAATATTTCCTGTTCTAACACAATGAATAAAAAGTCTAAAACTAAATATTCTGAATGCTTACCTGCAAAAATTTTTATGATCTATGATTTAGAGAAGTATCAACATTCAGGAGAGAAATGGCTTCATTAAATAGAAGATATGCATATTTACATTTCATTAACTGAAAGGGTCAAAATTAAGCAACTAGCGTACCCAGAGATGAATTAATTCACATATAAACTGATCTAATAAAACTTAAAAAAATATGATTGACTACTTTTAATTATTTCACTTTGCCTATTCAATTTACAAGCAAAATCACAAATTTATTGAATAGATGGATTGATTCAGGAAATGAAGTCTTCCAACATATGTTCAGACAAAAGAGCATTCATTCCAACAAGTCTGAGTGTGTCTGAATTGAATATGTTTCAAAAGTTGCATTGGTAAAAATTTCAGTTTTTGTATTTAAGTCTCACTGATTTAATTTGACAATATTGTATCAAGTTCTCATTGTATTATTGCGTGGCACTACATGTTAGAGTGAATGTTCCACAAAAAACTGAATAGGAGTTATTGTTATTTGGGGAGTTGACTACATAATTCTTTTGTGGAATATACTTTTTTTCTTTTTCTTTTTTCTTTTAAAATTGTGGGGTACAGTTAAGGGTTAGGTATACAAATATTCATTGTGCAGATACCCTTGTTGTTGAGGTGTGCCCCTCTTTCCCCAGACAGATATTGACTACCATTAATCCCACCTCCTTTCCCCTCCCTGCCCTCTTCCATAGTTTCTTGCCACTGTCAATTCTTTTATTATAGCATTACAATAGTTGTTCAAGGTCCACTTATGAGTGAGAACATGTGGTACTCAGATCTTTGTTTCTGTGAGAGATCACCCAGTATTATAAACTCTAATTCCATCCAGGTTGCTGCAAAATTCATGATTTTGTTCTTTTTTATGGCTGCATAATATTCCGTTATGTATATGTACCACATTTTTTAATCCAGTCCTCTTTTGATGGACAGTATGGTTGGTTCCGTGATCCTGCTATTGTGAACAATGCTGCGATAAACATACGTGTGCAGGTATCTTTTTTATAGAGTGATTTGAGTTCTTCAGGGTATATTCCCAGTACGGGGATTGTGGGATCATATGGAATGTCAATTTTTAGAGCTTCTAGGAATCATCATACTGATTTCCACAGAGGCTGTACTAGTTGACACTCCCACCAACAGTGTAGAAGTGTTCCCTTTTTGCCACATCCTCTCCAGCAACTGTTATTTTATTGGAGTTATTGATAATGGCCATTCTGACTGGAGTTAAGTTGTATCTCAGTGTAGTTTTAATTTGCATCCCTTGATGACTAGTGAGGTTGAACATTTCTTCATATATCTGTTGGTCGTTTGTATAGCTTCTTTTGAGAAGTGTCTATTCATATTTTTTGCCCACTTTGAAATGGAGTTGTTTGCTTTTTTCTTTTTAGAATTCCTTGTAGTTTCTTGATGCTAGGCCTCTGTCAGACATGGAGTTCGCAAATACTTTTTCCCAGTCTGTGGGCTCTCTTTCTGCTCTCTTGATGGTTTCTTTGTCTTTGTAGAAGCTTGTCAGTTTAATGAGGACCCACCTGTCTATCTTATCTCCTATGGTCTGTGCATTTTGGATTTTTCTCAGGAATTGGATGCCAGTTCAACTTCCATAACGATGTGTCCTGCGTTTTCTAAAGTTCTTATGGTTTGAGGTTTTACATTTAGGTCTCTGATCCATTTGGAGTTAATTTTTGTATATGGGGATAGGTAGGGGTCCTGTTTCAATCTTCTGCATGTGGTCAGCTAGTTTTCCCAGCACCGTTTACTGAATAGATTCTCCTCTCCCCAGTGGTAGGTGGTGGAGGCTTTGTTGAAGATGAGTTGGTTGAGAAATTGAGGTTTTGGTTAGGGAATCTCAGTTCTATTCCATTGGTCTATACGCCTGTTCTTGTACCAATACCAGGCTGTTTTGATTATTGTAACTTTATAGTGAAGTGTAAAGTCTGGTAGTGTGATACCTTCTGCTTTTTTTTTTTTTTTAATGAGAATTGTTCTGGATATTCTTGGTCCTTTGTGTTTCCATATGACTTCCTGTATTATTTTTTCTAGCTCTGAGAAGAATGTTGCTGGTAACTTGAAGGGTATTGCATTAAATTTGTAGATTGCCTTAGGTAAGATGGACATCTTAACAATGTTGATTCTTCCAATCCATGAGCATGGAATATTTTTCCACTTGTTTGTGTCATCTTGATTTCTTTGAGCAGTGTTTAGTAGCTTTCATTGTAAAGGTCTTTCATGTCTCTGGTTAGGAAGATGCCAAGGTATTTCTTTTTTGTGTGTGTGGTTTGAATGGGATTGTGTTTTTTATTTGGGTTTCTGTTTATTATTAGTGTAAAGAAATGCATTTGTCTTTTGCACATTTATTTTATACCCTGAGACTTTGCCAAAGTCCTTTATCAGTGCAAGGAGATTTTTGACAGATTCTCTTGGGTTTTCCAGGTACACAATCATGTTGTCTGCAAAGAGAGATAACTTGATTTCCTCTTTTTCTATTTGGATCACCTTCTCTTTTTTGATTGCTCTAGCCAGGACTTCCAATACTATCTTAAACAGGAGGGGTGAGAGTGGGCATCCTTGTCTTGTTCCAGTTTTCAGGGGAAATGGTTCCAATTTTTGTCTGTTTTGGAGTATCCTGGCTGTGGGTTTCTCATAGATGGCCTTTACAATTTTGAAGTATGTTCCAGGTATGCCTAGATGTTTGAGGGTTTTTATCAAGAAGGGGTGCTGGATTTTATCAAAAGTTTTTTCTGCATCTAATGATATAATCATGTGGTTTTTGTTTTGACATTAGTTGATGTATTTAATTACATATATGCTCTTATGAATGTTGAACCAGCCTTGTGTCCCAGGCATGAGTCCTACTTGGCCATGATGGATGATTTTTGAGATATGTTGTTGAATCCAGTTTGCTAGGATCTTGTTGAGAATTTTAGTATCTATATTCATCAAAGATATTGGCTTGTAGTTCACTTTCTTTGTTGGGTCTTTACCTGGCTTGGGTATCAATGTGATGTTAGCTTCATAAATGATTTGGGGAGAGTTCCATCTTTCTCAATCGCCTGGAATACTTTCAGTAGGATTGGTATCAGCTCCTCCTTAAATGTCATATAGAATTCTGCTGGAAAGCCATCTGGCCCAGGGATTTTTTTTTTTGTAGGTAGTTTTCTTATGACATAGTCAATTTCCTTAATTGTTATTGGTCTATTTAAGGTTTTGATTTCTTCTTGTTTAAGCCTAAGCAGGTTGTGTGATGTCAGAAAGTCCTCCATTTCTGTAAGGTTTTCCATACAAGTGTATATAGTAGTCTCTAATGATCTTTTGTATTTCTTCAGGGTCAGATGTGATTCATCTTTTGTGTTTCTGATTGTATTTATTTGGGTTTTTTTTTTCTCTTTTTCTTGGTCAGTCTAGCTAGTGGACCATCGATCTTGTTTATTCTTTCAAAAAGCCAGGTTTTTGTTTCGTTGGTTTTTTGGTATTATTTTTTTGTCTTCTATGTCCCAGATTTGGGCTTTTATTTTGGTGATCTGGATTCTTCTGCTGAAGTTAGGATTATGGTGGTCTTGCTTTTCCAGCTTTCTTAGGTGACCTGTTAGGCTGTTAATTTGTGATCCTTCCATTTTCTTCATGTGTGTTTGTAGAGATATGAATTCCCCTCTATTTACAGCTTTCATTGCATACCAGAGATTTTGGTAAGATGTTTCTTCATTTTCATTTGTTTCCAAGTATCTTTTAATCTCTGTTTTGATTTAATCATCGACCCAGGACTTGTTTAGCATCATGCTGTTTAGTGTTCATGTTTTTGTGGGTTTTGGGAGAACCTTGTTGGTGTTGCTTCTTTTTAACCCACTGTTTTCCGAGAAGGTGCATGGAAAAATTTCAGTCTTTTGAAATTTGTTTATGCTTGATTTATGGCCAAGGATGTGGTTGATCTTAGAGTACATTCTATGTGGTGATGAGTAAAATGTATATTCTGTGGTTGTTGGGCAGAGTGTTCTGTAGGTATCAATTAAGTCCATTTGGTCAAGAGTCACATTGAGCTTCCAGATCTCACTACTGATTTTTTTGTCCTGATGATCTGTCTAGGGTTGTGAGTGGTGTATTAAAGTCCCCAGCTATGTTAGAGTCAATATCTTTTTGAGTTTACCTAGAAGCTGCTTTATGAAATTTGGTGCTCCTATGTTGGGTGCATATATGTTTAGGATGGATATTTCTTGTTCATGGATTGAACCTTTTATCATTATATAGTGGCCTTCTGTATACTTTTTAATTTTTGATAGTTTAAAGGGTATTTTGTCTGAGATTAAGATCCTGACTCCTGCTTTCCTTTTTGTTTTGTTTGCCTGAAATTTTGTTTCCCATTCTCTTACTCTGAGTCTGAGTGTCCTTTCTAGTGAGATCAGTCTCTTGGAGGCAATATATTGTTGCCTGGTGATATTTTAGACATTTTGCCATCCTATGTCGTTTCAATGATAGATTTAGTCTATTCACATTCAGGCTAATTATTAAAATGAGATAGTTGATCCCTATCATGAGGTTCTTACAAAGTTGTTGTTGTTCCTGTTTGTTGTCTTTCTTTTGGTTTTGTGGTTGGGTCATGCGTGTTTTTAATCTTTTTCTTGTACTCTTGTGAAGAACGTGGCTGTTCTTTTTTCCTTTTCTTCTGTGTTTAATACTTTCTTAAGTGTTTCTTGTAGAAGTGGTCTGATGACAACATAAGTTCTTAGGGATTGGATAGCTGAGAAAGATTTTAATTCTCCCTCACTGATGAAGCTTAGCTTGGCTGGGTAGGTTATTCTTGGTTGAATTTTTTTATCTTTTAGAACTTTGAAGATAGGGTCCAAGCTCTGTTAGCCTGTAGGGTTTCTGTAGATAAATCTGCTGCTATTCTAACTGGTCTTCCATGGTAGGTAATCTGACCTTTTTCCTTTGTTGCCTTTAGAATTTTTTCTTTTATACCTACTTTGTTTAGGCAAATTATTATGTGTCTAGGAGTTGGTCTTCTCATTTGTTGTCTTGCAGGGGTTCTCTGAATCTCTCGTGTTTGAATTCTTGCATCACTGATGAAATGAGGGAAGTTTTCTTGAATATTTTCATGGAATGTCTGTTTCAGGGTGGTCTCTGTCTCTCTTTCTGCCTCAGAAAGCCCAATTACTCTTAGGTTTCATCTCTTGAAGTAATGTCTCATCTCTTGATGGTTTTGTTCTGTCTTTTTAAACTTCTTTTCTATGTCTTCGACAGTTTGGGTTGGGTCTATATTTTGGTCCTCAAGCTCTGAGATTCTCTCTTCTGCTTGGCTAATTCTGTTTTCCATGCTTATCAGTTTGTTATTTATTTCATTCACAGATCCTTTAGTACTGTTATCTCATTATCAACTCCTCCTGTTTTCCTCTTGTCTCTCCTCAATTCTTTTTAATCTCTCTACTAATGTCTTGATATCTGGACTTGTGGTTTGATACCAGTCATTCTGAGGACTCTTCATTGTTTGCATTTCAAATATGTCTTCTCAGTGTCTGGTCTCCCAGAATATGAGAGACTCATATTCTTCTTTTGGTTTTTCTTCATTTGTGTAGAATTTTTTCTCTCCCCCTTTCCTTCCCCTTCTTTAATTCTGGGTTTCAGGGAAGGTGAGGCTGCTTTTACTTCTCTTTGTTCAATTTCCTGTTCTTCCTTATGAGAATCCAAGGGCATTCTCTCATATTCTCCAATACAAACATCAATATACGGAAATTAAATTGATGCATTGTTATTGAGTGGTCCTTAGACCTCACCCAAGTTTTGCCAGTATTTCAGTGATATCTAGCATAGAAAACAAAAACCCCATTCAGCATCACGTTTTGTGCTCATTTATCACATCCTTTTAGTTTCCTTCAATTTTGGCCAGTTTCTCAGTCTTTCCTTGACTTTTATATCATTGAAACTTTTGAAGAGTAGAGGCTGTTATTCTGTAGGTCCCTCAGTTTGGTTTGTCTGATATTTATTCACAATTATAGCAATATTACACATCTTTGGCCAGAATATCACTGAAACCATGCTTTATTCGTTCTCTTTTTAAGACCTTATTATGTGACATACAGTTTAAGTATGTCCCATTACTCATGATATTAACATTGATTATGCAACTAAGATGGAGTATACTAACCTTATCTACTTTAAAGACATTTTTTCTTTAAAATTATTTTTGGGAGACGCTTTGAGACTGTGTAAACATCCTGTGTTTTGTACCAAAATTGTAGTCCTTTAATATGTTTTTTTAAAATATCAGTATGGAGTCATGAAATTCCTATTTTATCTAATTTTATCTAATTATTTTATCTAATGAGGTACAGTCATTATATATTTTGATGTCAGGCTATCTCAGATTTGTGTAATAGGAGTCTCTTCATTCTGCCTCCGGTGTCTTTAAGCATGTCTGCAACAATATTTGAGAATCTTACTTTTTGGGAAAATAAGATGTTTCAGGATCATTTTATGTTTTCTTTATCCCAGACTTGAAAGCAGTCATTCTGCAAGGACCCCTAGTTCCTTTTAATTAGATAATAATATTTAGAAGCAATTTCTGGTGCTGACTGTGCTTATTTATATTGGAGTATCACTATACCCATGTCCTGTCAATGTACAGATACATTCATATTTATCTATTATCTATCTACCTATCTTATCTTTATGTCATCTACCTACCTACCTACCTATCTACCTATCTTATATTTTTCCTATGTATCTGTCTACCTACCTACTTACATACTTCTCACCTCTCATATATCTATCTCATCTTTTTCTCATCTGTCTATAATCTATCTAATCTTCTATCTAGCTATTTATCTTCTATCTATCTACAAAATTATGAGCTCATACTGAAATCTTTAGTTTCAACCCAATACAATATTTCTAATGGTGTATTCTAGTTTTTTCCCTTTTATGTTTGTAATGCCCTTCAACAGGGAGAAAGTTGTTTCCATTTTTCTCTACTCTAATTTATTTACTTATTTGCTCAATCTACCTGATTGCAACCAATCTCCTATTCTTTCTATACAAAATCTCTACAACCACCCCCAGCACGGACACTCTCTTATTCCCTCTAACTCTGACACTTTATTCTGAGGGACTGTGGTTCCATGCTTCTTCCTTCTTGTAGTCCTACCTAATAGCTTTAAGACTTAATTATTCAAGGAAAGGGAAAGGAACGAAGAGAAGGAAGAGAAAGTAGAAGAGAGAAATACTTTAAAAGAATAAGGTCAAAAGTTAATTGGAATAGCGAATTATCATGAGAGACAATCAGATAATCAAAGCTTTTTGGAAATTTCTCACAAGGTATGAGGTGGGAGAAAATCCAAAAATAGAAGTTAAACATCAAAAAAGAGGTGTTCCCAGTTAATATATAAATGAAAATTAAAACAGCAACAATTCTATAGAGATGCACTCTGTAAGGCAATAGAATAATTAGATATTATTCCTAGGAAATCTCCAGATACAAGTATGAATGAGACAAGGTTATCTTGAGCAATTCTCAATTATTTATTCATGTGTTCATTTAATCATTCTTGTATTCATGCAAATATTTGAGTTCTATGATTTGTCAGACATATCACAAGACATGAGGAATACAAGGATAATGATTGGTTTTCTGACCTTTTTTCCCTTTCTAATTATTTACCCTTCAGTTGATTCCCACCCCAATAACTCATTGTTGGCATATCTCTCTGGTCAAAAATAAAACAAGGTTAAATATGTTGTTCACATCTTAGCAAACATTATTTTAGTGATTTATCTATCCCAGATGGATTTGAATTTTATAATATAATGGCAGAAGGAGAATGCAGAGAGAGAGAGTGGAATTTCAGCCACTGTAACATTATTGTTATTATTGAAAATATTTAACAACCAGTACAGAAAAAGGCCAATAAAAAGAGGTGACAATTATCAACAAGTAGTATATCCACTATGGAAATACTGGCAAAATATTAAATCTGACTGTGGGGTAATTGAGAAAGGAAAGTAAAAATTCATAATATGGTTGAAGTATATATCATGAGTGCTACAGCATGGCAGGCAGATGAATGAAGGAGTTGTGATAGTAGATGAGTTTGTCTAGTTGGTGAGGTGAGTTTTTGGGCCCAGAGAGTAAAATTTTTACCTGTTGAGAGATGACAGAGTGGAAAGCCGATATTAAAGTTTGAGATCACGTAAAAATTATGTCATTTCCCAAATTGTTGTTTGCTAAGTCATTTGCTATTAGTTAAATCTCATTCTAAAATTCCTATTAAGTGTTTCTAACGTGGGAAATATCTATTGCCCAGCATTCTATGAATCCCACCTGGCATGGGTAGTATCAATGCTGAGATGCATGATACCTTCCCAAAGAGGAACTGGAGTCATGTGGCAGAGGCTTTTCTACCTTGCATTAAAAATGACACTCATCTATACATTCAGTGTACAGTGTTTGTCAAGTTAAGTGGCATATGCATAAACTTCAGGGAAGATATTGATCTGATCGAATTGTATCTTGGCCTCTTTTTTTTTCTCCACTTCAACTAATCTTTCTCTCCTGGAAAGGAGGCTGTTGAGGCTAGCAAGCTGCTGGATAGAGGGATGCTCTTGCCTCTGGGAGAGTCTTGGTGGAAAGTAGGGTGACCAACTCTTCCTAATTTGCCTGGAACTATCCTGATTTGAACACTGAAAACCCCTAGTCTCAGGAAACTTCTTGGAGCTGGGCTAACCAGGACAGTTGTCCACAGCAATGGGAATTGCTGGGCAGAGTTTTCTGTCCTGTGGTCCATGTTGGAGCTTGGCTAGCATGCCAAAGGGCCTTCTGTAGGAGGCTTTGAATAGGTACATCAGGAAGAGCCTGGCCTATGGAGATCAATATATCTCCAAAGGTGAGGTTGACATATTTGATTTTATAAAAATTAAAAAAATAACTTTTGTATGACACAAATGTTATACACAAAGTTGATAGGAAAATATTAAATTGAAAAAACTATATTTCCAATTAGGGTTCCAAAGGATTATGTGCTCAGCTCTGGGAATTTAGCATGAAACTTTAAGACCACTCAGGGAGAGTGAACCAGCCATGTACTGTCAAGTACATGAGTTTACTACTCTGAGAAACTGTATGAACAAAACCATCTGAGGAACTCTGTGACTCAATGGTTAAGTGTGGGCATTAGTGATGGTTTCCCTGAAGAGGAGATTGTGAACTGATCAGAAGAACTTTGGTAAAAATTTCTCAAGTGGTGTGGGGGAAAGCAAGAAGAAAATAGATGTAGGTTGGTGTGAAGAACTGAGGCTTGAGGAATCCTACAATACTGATGAGAAAATACATCACAGAATATCATTTGATGGTTTTGTGAATGTATACATATTTCAGAATTGTCCAACTATACACTTTAAATATGTGCAATTTATTTTAGACCAATTATACCTTGATAAAATTATAAGAAAAAATAACATCTGAACTGGAACGTAAGATATCAAAGAGAACGACTAAAGATGAGACTGAGGTATTTACCATAGTCTTTCAAGTAACATTAAATCGTTGGGGTTTGAGTCAAGAGTGCTGAGAAGCCACTAGAAGCCTTTAAGCAGAGAGTAGATCTAATTACATTGGTGAACATACAGTACAAATAATAATAGCTATCTTTTCTCCAGTGCTAATTACCTGCCAGAGACTGTTCTAAGCACTCAACTAATTGCTTTAATTGCAACACTAAGGAGTTCTATTATTCTTAGTGTATTGTTGGAGAAATTGAGGTAAAAAGAGGTCATGAAGCATACTAAAATTCACTCTGATTCCAGAAAGTTCACATGTTCAACCACATGCCCTACTGCCTTTCAACTATATTAGTTGCTGAGGGCAGGATAAAATCCCATGTGTAAAACACACAATGGTTTATCAGATGCTTTCACATCATGATCTTGTTTAATTCTTCTGATGACATAATAAGGCAAGATTTTTTTTTAATACTCTTTTTTACAGTTAAACAAATTAAAGATCAGGTGTATTTAACAGTCTTGCCAGAATTTATATGATTTGAACTACGGTCTTACGATTTTAAGCATAGTGCTTTCTTTGCAACCTATGCTTGCTAATGTCAAAGAAAAATTGCATCTGATAGAGTTAAATAGGCAAGGGAGACTTTATTCAAGATGACTGCCTTAGATGTTAAGACTACTACAACAGGAGAGAGAAAGTGAACTCAACTACACTGAGACAAAAGGCAGGAGAGTTTTTAAGCACTGGGGTGAATTAGGGGAAGAGTAATGGAGGACATTAGAGAGTGGTTGATCAATGTGTTTAGGCCATCTGGGTTTGCTAATTGGTCCTTATAAAAGTTAAGCTCTGACCATCTCACAGAGACTGGGAGATAGGAGAACTCATTTTCTTGATGATTGCATTTCAAAGAGATAGTTTCTTGGTCCCTGAGAAGGACTTTACTGGGTTGTAAAACTAGCAAATGACTGAGAGAAGATCTGTATCTCAAAGGGGTGGAAATGCTCTATGAAAAAGGAGGTCAGAAGCCTATGGTGAAGAAGAAACTTATTTAAAGTTTAGTGAAGCTGAGAGAACATTAAGGACATCTTGGTCACTATGACCTATGCTATAGTTAAAATTATTCACTTTCAATGATGTTATATAGCAGTCTGAGGGGTTACAAAACATCAACAAACATAAGTTATCCAGGAGTCTCTTTCTATTAAGGTCCTGCTTAATTCATTTCCTTAGTTGTTTGAAGGTCACCATCCTGTTAGGCTGCCAGCTCTCAAAGTTTGGGCTTGGGAAGATTTTGCACACCTAGTAATCAGAACAATGTCTGACACTTTTAACTGAGCTGCAAATACTCCTTTAATGAACAAAAGAACAAGTGAGTCAGGGAGGGATAAATATGAGAAACAGTAGAGAGAAAATTCTTAAGAATCAAGTTGTCCTTTAGCTAGATCATTAAAGATTTATTTTAGCTTGTCATAGCCAGAGAGTGAGAAACCAGTCACTACATACTGAGAGTTGAATTTTTGAGTTCTTTAATAGCTGGCAGTTGAGAGGGGGCTCATGCCTGAAAAACTCTTGACCCCAAATGCAGCAATCCAGGCATTTTATAAGGGCAAAAACCACAAGTGGGCTATATCGCAAAAGGGAACTAAAAACAAAAAGGGAACAGTTACTTGGCACAACATCTGATTTCAGTTAAGCAAAGGTACAATTAGAGCAAGAAACTTGTGGCTAGGGAGTTTTCAAACACCCAAGTCAAACACCAGGGGAACAAGGGAGTGGAACAAGGATGTGGGCTTGTGAGTATGGGAAGGTTGCAATGGTCATATACAGGGGGAGTTGCATTTGGATGAGGTGGCAGCTAAGATGGAAGATTTTTATCAAAATGGAGTTATTCATGTCAAGCAGGCTATTATAAGTTTTACAGATATTTCAGGCTCACACTTGATTCTTTTCATAAATCTGTGCTCTTGGTGTGTTCCCTATTGTCACTAGCTGACTGAGGACTTCACAGAAGTAGGAAATACAACTTTCTCTTCACATTATAGGTTCACCAAGGGAAGGGACCATTCTCCCCTTATCAGATTCTGGGTAGCCAGTCTGTAAATATAGATAAAGATTAAGTTTTCCCCTGTATAGAATTTTTTAATGATGAGTGAATGATAAAGTTATTGGCATGATGTATAGTATTACCCATCCATCCATTTGGAATAGCTTAGTTCTTCATGAAAATTCTTTTCAGTTAGAAGATAATAAACATTGGTATATTTGTGTTGGGATCATTCTGTAAAGAACCCTTCAGAAAAGCAAAATTCTTACAGAGTTGAAATCAAAACATGTCTATTGTGTATCTTATAGGGTCTAGGTCAATGCAATGACATAATTATTAGTGACAGCCAAAGCCATATAAAAATTCAGCCTTCTGAACCACAACAACAAATACGTATGTTACCTTACAGAATGTTCAAAGCAGGGTGCTATTGTTGAAAGGATGCATAAAGTAGAAAGATTGGGTCTCATTACAAAACCTGATTTTCCAAATGTTCCACTGAATCTGCAGGGCATTTAAGAACTTCTTCAGACATTTTTCCTGTGTGCCTATCACTGGAGTGGTGCCTTGGTTCAAGCGGTTCAGGGCTGTGCGCACTTCACTTTTTCTGTTTCCTTCTGTTCTTCACCCACAACTCAGTTCATAAAATCAGGTGAACAATTCAACACCTCTTCACAGCCACAATACTTTCTGAGGATGTAGGACATAATATGGAGTTTAATAAAATAAACACAGCTAATTAAGCAAGACTATGACAAAAATTACTGCAAAATTGACATCTGGCATTTTAATTGTTGTCAGGTGTTAGCTAAGGTAAGGAAGTTTTGTATTCCAGTTTTAAAAATAGCAATAGTATAGTTATTTTTTAATTAATTTTGATACAAATGTTTTTCATAAAACTATCTAATTTCTTCTTCTCTTTATCCCAACATTAAGTGAATCTAGTATTGCTCTTTATTGAGAATGATCAAGTAGCCACAGTTAAGGAAATGAGGAAAACTTCTATGGGCTTTATTTTTAATCCAGAATATTTAAATCAAGTTAAATAACCCCAGTTTCAAACTGTGATGGCTGAAGGTAATATATCTTAAGTTAGTATTATGTATTCATAGGTATCAAGAGGGTGCTCAGTATATTAGTAGGCGATCTGGAGCTAAATACTCAACTGACCTTGCTTTAGAACTATGCATACTTATTATATCATATAACAACCAATCTGGAAGTAAACTCTAGATTGATTCATGGATTTCAGTATTCATGAATTCAGTAGTGTAATGGCGTTGAGGCTACTAGTCAGCTTCTTTGCAAATTCCATGGTTTTCTGTTATAATCTCAAGATGGTGGTCATAGCATCAGCCATCACTGACTCTCTACAAGGGCCAAAGGCAAGAATAGTTGTACTGTCTTATCCAATTATATTTACCAGGGAGAAAATGTTTATTCTGCAGAAGTACCCAGGATATGTATTCTTTCATTTGTAAAATTTGCAACACATACTCATGGATATCACATTCACTGGGGAAGAGAAGGGCCATGATTGAGTTATATGTGGAGAGACCACCCTCCATGATCATATAGAAATATATTGGGATTCTATTACAAAGAAAGAAGTGATGAGTGATAGTACCTGTTATATAGACCAGCCAAACTTGTGCTGGGAGTATGAAATGTGATGATGCATGTGGAGATACATGTTAAAATGTAAATCCACTTACAAATTCATACTCATATGATTAATGACTTGAACCATCTAACAGATAACTAGATAAGCATGTTTACTAGAAATATCGAAATCATGTAAAACTATAGTGTCCAGATCTCACAAGATATGAAAACGTCCTTAAATGATTTTAATAAGAATTATTTCTTAAGAACGATTGGCTGGGCTCGGTGGCTCAACCTGTAATCCCACGCTTTGGGAAGCCAAGGTGAGTGAATTGCTTGAGCCTGCGGGTTCGAAACCCAAATGGCAACTTGGCGAGACCTCATCTCTACAATAAATCAAAAAAATTAGCTGGGCGTGGTAGCGCGCGCCTGTAGTTCCAGCTACTTGGAAGGTTGAGGCGGAAGGATCGTTGGAGCCCAGCAGGTCAAGGCTGTGGTGGCCGGGAAGTGGGCGACTGAGTGAGACTCCAACTCAAAAAAAAGAATAAAACAAAAAACCAACAACTATTCATTTAAATAATAACGATAGAGAAATAAAAGAAGACAGAGAGAGGAATTCTAGCAGCATATAGTAGATGAAACGTACATATTTTCTGTGCTTCTTTCTGAGGCCTCAAAGAAAACAGACATAGATAAACAGACATGTAAAAAAAAAAAAGCATTTAATTGATAAGAGATGTCCACAACATTTAGTTCAATAAGAAGCAGATTAAAAGAAAAAATGAAGAGCAGGAAGGGTTGAAAATCAAATGCCAAGAGTTATCTATGGAAATCCACAAAGGTAACAAGGGATTTATGATATAGGAACATGGAAAGTCTGAAGAATTAGAAATACCATATAGTACTAAAGTCGGGGGGCAGGCAGAGAATGATTTCCAAAAGTAAGGAATTAGATGCAAGTTAGTATAAACAACAATTAGGTGTTGACATATTTTCCCATTGTAACTAGACAAACACTCCTCCCTCAACCTGATAGAAGAATGGATTAATTTTTTTCTCCCTTTGAGGTCCTGGGAGCACCAGGCAAAGATGAATAATTAAACAATATATTACTGGAAACAAGTAAAATAATTGTAAATCTAAATAATGACCAGTGATATGACCAATTTGCCTTATCTTGTCAACTATATTAATACCTTCTACATCACCTCACCTCAGGCAGGAGAGGGAAGATTGGTCTCTGGCCATTGTAGGAGATTGTATCTCAAATGCTGACAATATGAGTTCAGTACCCACTCACCCTATGGTGCAATCTTCCTTGTGGTCAAGTTCACTCCAAATCATAGAGCTCCACAGTAGCTTTTTTGTGTGTTAAGTTGCATTTTTAGTTAGGAGCCAGCGATCATCAGGCATTTAAAGAAAGATTTTTTTATAAGAAAGAGATCAAAGCAAACTAGCATGCAATCAAACAACATAAAAAATGAACTCAGAGAATGGAATAATTATAATAACTCAAGTAATTAATGTAACAGAAAGATTAAAGATAACACTGAGAAAGTACAACAAAAACATGAAAAATAAATGCTAATTTGACAGAAAATAGGAGGAAAACAAAGTCTCCCCCCAAAAGGTCCACTATCCAAATAAGAAAATTTCCAAAAAAAAAAAAAAGAATGTCTAAAATAGAATTAGAGAACATAACCATTACTTCCACAACAAAGAAAAATAATAAGTGAAAACTCTCAAAGCAAATTAACATTAGGTTCCTCAACCACATAATATTAGAAGTTAGAATGACACACAATATTTAAAATCTAATGAAAAGTAATACCCAACTTATACCTTTTTTTTTTTTAAAGAGATGACGTCTCACTCTTGAGATGAGTGCAGTAGCAAAGCTCACTGCAACCTTGACCTCCTCGACTGAAGTGATTCTCCAGCCACAGCCTCCTTAGTAGCTGGGATTATATGCATATGCCACCATACTGACTAATTTTTGTTCTTGTTGTTGTTATGCTTTTGTAGAGACTGGATCTTGCTGTGTTGCTCAAGCTGGTCTCAAACCCCTGGGCTCAAGTGATTTTCCTACCTTGGCCTTCCAAAGTGCTGGGATTACAGTTGTGAGTCTCCCCACCCAGTTTAATCTATACTTTCTATAAGCAAACTGTCTACCAAGTATGAGAAATGAAATGAAGACACAACTAGCTAGCTCTCAAATAAAGGTACTTCTAAAAAATTCTTTATCTGAAAATTTCTAGTGAATTTCCTCCATTAAAATTAGGTAATATATCAACAGAGAAGACATAGCTCCAGAAAACAGAAGTGCCAAAAAAGTAGAATGATTATACAATGATTTTGAAAATAATACCCAGGATTACAGCTATGTGTATCAGCATGAAGAAACCAGATAAGATTAGAAGAGTACAATACAGCAGTCCAAGAGAGCTATCACAAGTAAAAAAAGGTATCATATAAATTACCTGATGGTTCAGGCATGGTGGCTGATGCCTGTAATCCCAGCATTTTGGGAGGCCGAGGAGGATTATTTGAACCCAGGAATTCAAGACCAGCCAGGGAAATATAATAAGACCTTGTTTCTATAAAAATATAATAATAATAGTAATAATAATAATAATAATTAGGTGATATGGTACATGTCTGTAGTCTTAACTACTTGGCAGGCTGAGGCAGGAGGATTGCCTGAGCCCAGAAGGTTGAGGCTGCAGTGAGCCATGATCATGCCACTGCACTCCAACCTGAGCAACAGAGCGAGAACCTGACTCACAAATAAATAACTTGCATTTCATTATATTTAGAAGTATTTTGAAGTTCTGTTGGAGAGCTTAGAGGAAGAAGTAGTAATAGGTACAAAGTAATGTAAAAAAATAGAAAGAGTAATATATTTAAAAATCTGTACTGATACTTTTGCAAGAAGTGAAAGAAATGATTTAATATAAGAGGGGAGAAAAAGCAGTGATTTTATTTTAGGTTTACTTTACATTTAGCTGATTAACTGTAAGTGCAGTTAACTGTCATTCTCTCCTACTCTAGTTATACTTTATGACTTTGCTCAATTTTCTAAACTATATTTTAGTAACTTGGCCTCCATATGAACTTACATGTTTACATTTCAGAAAGGTAATAACAGGCTTTAAAGTAAAACAATTTGACAGCAATCCCTTTTCAAACAATATATACAACTAATGAGAGAAAACTATATTTATTCTTTAGAAAAAAGGAGCCAAATTTAGCTTTATTTGATAATTTCAACTTATTTCATGCCTTCTTTTTAACCTTTTAAATTGGTGTTTACTTAGTTCACAGACCATAAATTTAGTTTTCTGGTTAACACAAAATGAAATATTTAAAGTTTATCCTTAACAGTCATGTGCTTCTTAAAAAGAGAATCATATTTCTGATTTTGTACTTTTAGTTATGAAGGAAGGTCATATATGTTGATTCCACACACAGTAGTCATTTGACAACAACATGTGAAAAAGAAAATAATTAAATAAAAATATTAGCATGTTATTTGGAAATATATACATAAATACATACATAAAATAATTAAAAGCAGTTGTCTCTGGACTACTATTTTTGCTTTGTAAAACTTGTGAATGCTATCTAACTCTTTAAAATATTATACATATTACTTAATAAATATAATGACATTTAAAATAGAAACAATATATATAAACATTTCAAAGTGAAAACAGAAAATTATAACTACATAATACAGAGACAGTATCTTGAAGTAGCTTAACATTTTTTGTTTCTATATATTTTTTATAAAAATGAGATCATACTACATAGTTGATTCTTGTTTTTAAGTGGCTATATTTTGAATATTTACTTTGGCATTATTTATAAAATATGTGAATATGCACAGAAATTAGCTACTTAAAAAATGTAGTCTTGCTCTCGGGATTTTTAAAGTGAAGTAAACATATTACAAGGATAATTATCCAAGTATAACTAGAATTTATGTTTATCCAAAGCAGGTACTATGTGTTATTGAGAGTATAAGAGAAGCTAATCTAGTGTAAGAATTCAGAGAAGACTTTATAAAGAAATAACATTTAGCAGCTCCTCCTTGTATGTTTTGTAGGATTCCGCTGGAAAGCCATCTGGCCTGGGCTTTTTTTTTTTTTTTTTTGTAGGTAAGTTTTTCATGATGTAATCAATTTCCCAGGTTGTTATTGGTCTATTTAGCATCTCAATTTCTTCTTGTTTCAATCTTGGGAGGTTGTGTGATGTCGGGAAGTCCTCCATTTCATTTAGGTTTTCAAGTTTGTTTCCATACAGGTGTGCTTCTCAATGCAGGTGAAGCAGAGACCAAAGGGAGGCTCAAACTTTATCTCTACAATGGCCACTTATCTCCCTAATTCTGAATTGAATCCCACATCTATAAAATAAAATAAAAATAAAATAAAATAAAATAAGGAAATGACATTTAACCAGAGACTTGAAAGAGGATTTTGGACCAAGGAAATAGCATAATCTATTGTTTGTGATTCACAATTTTCAGCTAAGCAAGTATTCTAAAAGAACAGAAATTCTTAAGAAAAGTCACATATTACTTATACTTGATCTTAAATATACCTGAGTTGCACTTGCAACTTAACTGATATCTCATTTGCTCCTACAGTCATGCCTTAGATTATTATGGGGTAATTAGTAATCTGAATTGGTATTGAACTAAGTAAACTCATACATACTTAATTATAAATTCAATTCCACTCATAGATACTTGCATATTACCTTACACTGCAAGTCATTTGGTTAATTAATGTGGGAGATTAAGAGTTAAATATATGTTTCCTGACTTCAAGGAACTTGAAATCATGTTTTCTAATCAAAGGAGATGCACAGACAGTCCACGACTTATGATGGTTCAGTTTATGATTTTCTGAGTTTACAATGGTGTAAAAGTGACTCACATTCAGTAGAAACCATACTTTAAAATCTGAATTTTGATCTTCTCGTAGGCTAATGATAAATGTGTTAAGTGTATTTTTGGCTTATGATATTTGCAACTAACAATGAGTTTATTGGGACATAACCCCATCATAAGTCAAGGAACATTTGTAATATAATAGATTCATACCAGTGTTTAAATTCGACATAATTATTTATGAATTTTTATTTTGCTCCTTTTATTATTCTATTGATTATCATAAAGAGGCAATATATTTTCCCATGTTAGAATATTTTGACACAATCATATTTCTCTCACTTTATTTCTCACACATTCAGGCAAATTTATACTCATTTTAGAGAATAATTAATAACTGAGATTTACAAATGATATTCAGACATATTTGCCATGACCAAGTAAATTAGTCCACTTCAGCAGAAGACAAAATAATGAAACCTAATGAAACCAATCTTCCTTATTGAAGTTTCAGTGCTAAATATTAAAAAAAAGAAATATAAAGTATTAATTTAACAGATTTGCTGCTGTTTGAATCTTTTGAAATGTTTTCCCATAAATAAACAACTTTAATTAGCATTCTGACTATATCTGTAAACTAGGATTTAAAAATGTATAATTTCATTTAGTTCAGGATGATAGATAGTCCAATTATTTTACAAACATTTATTGTAAGGGCTGTAAAAAACAAACCATTATTTGCCATACTGAAGAGAAATGTTTGTAAGCTTCTCAAATGCAGGGACCAAGTAGTCTACCTCTTTTTCATTTTGCTCAGTAACTTGGACTGTGAAATTGTTTGTTCAACTGTAAAATCTTAGACAATGAAGTCCTAATGGAATATTTAATAGTGGGCATGTAAAATAAACATTAGATAAATAGGACTTTCTGTTTTTTTTTTCCCTTTTTCTTCTAGTAACGGCAATATAGTAGTAGTAATTTTGGAAGCTATTTTGAGGTAGCCCTCAAACTAAAGACTAAATTTATCTTTTTCCACCTACAGCCCACACCTGCCTCTGTCACTGCAGAAATTGGAGGCAAGGGTGAGAGAAGAACAGACAGAAAAGCCATTCTTGAGCATTAGAGGTCATTGCAGCAGGCAATTTCATGTTGTACACTTTTAAAGAAAGTGAACTATAATAGCTTCTAGCAATACATATATCGAAAATAGAACAAAGTAAATGTAGCAAGTACTGCTCTCATTTTATACAGACTCGTTTGCCATAAGATAAATTTTTATTATTGTCCTAAGATATACTATATCTATAGTGATGCTTCTTACTACAACTGCAGAAAAACTGTCTACTTAGCAAGAAGTCTGGGGATATGTGATTATGGAATTGGTAAATTCAGAAGATGAATGATATCGTCAGGTTATTATTATTTTTTTATTCTTGCTCCACCATGTTTAGAGTTGACTTTTGTCCTCTGGCCTGTTTGTAGTCACAATTCTAAGCAGAAAATCTTTTAGTACCTTATGTAGAAAAACTTTTTTCTCACATGTTGCTTCTTAGCAGGGTGGTAACTTATTCCCAGATATTATAAACATTTGTGTGCATTTTTCATATATAGATTAATATGTAACTATAATCTTAAGAAAGGAGGCTCAAATGGGTGCTCATATTGTGCAATTATACTCTCTTTTCATTTTCTTTAATTTTCAACATTTTTGATGAACATTAGATAAATAGGACTTCTTCCTCCTCCTCTTCTTTGTTTTATTTTTCCTCCTCCTCCTACTCTTCTCCTCTGTTTTATATCTTAACACGAAGGATTGACATTCTGTGTCTGCCCTCACCCAGTTAAATCCTACATAGTTAAATACTGACTCATCACATTCTCAAAAATAAATTGGAGTCATTTTCATATATATATTGCATTTCTGCTAACTACAATAATTATAATGGTCCAAATGCTCAGAAGAGTACAAATGCAAATCTATAAATTAGATCCTTCCTATCTTGATATGATATGTGACATCAAAGTACGGATAAAAAAATAAGGTCATCACATAAGAAAACATTATGGTTTGTTTCATATTTGAAAAAATAAGTTAAATAACTTTCTCTAAAAAAAAAGTATGTTGAGAATCAAAAAGAACCTGGTGAAAGCACCTTCTTAAAATAAATTAAAGTAACTTCAGTTATTATTTTCTGTTACCACTGGTTTTGTTTTCTACTCATTAAAAAATTATAGTACTATATATAGTTTCAGTGATTCTACAAATCGTAAAGTACTATTCAAGTATGTCACCACTACATTAAACAATATATACAGTTATTCACTTTTCAAAGCTTCCTCTCCTTATAGCATGAAATGCTGAGTTTTTCATCCGTCCATTTCAACAAGATTTCATCATTTTCTTATATATTGCATTACCTCTTTGTTATCTTTTAAGCCCTAATTGTTTAGAGTTTCTGTCGACTGTATATCTGAAGAGTAGTTGAGGTCTATGGAAGATTACCCAAGAGTATTCAATTTTTTGTTGGTGCTTTCAATTCTACTAGGTTCAAAATTCAAATTACATTTCTAAAGAGAACTGCTTCTCAAGTCTAAGGAATAGTGGTGCATATTTGGTAAATGTTTGCTGAAGAAAGAGAATAAAAAATGGATAAACAAATAGAGTACATTTTGTCAGTGTGGGCGCTGAATATGAAGAGTGTCACTACAGTCCTCCACTTTGTCAATAGGGGATTGATTCCAGAAAGTCACAGATACTCAAATCTGAAGATACTCAACATCTTCCTAATAAAATGATGGCGTATTTGCATATAGTTTATATATAGTCTCTTGTATACTTTATTTTATTTTATTTTTTATTTTTTTGAGTTGGAATCTCATTCTGTCGCCCAGACTGGAGTCCAGTGGCCGCTCCCGGCCACCGCAACCTCGACCTGCTGGGCTCCGGCGATCCTTCCGCCTCAGCCTTCCGAGTAGCTGGAATTACAGGCATGTACTACCACGCCCGGCTGATTTTTTGATTTATAGTACAGATAAGGTCTCGCTGCCCAGGTGGGTCTCGAACCTGCAGGCTCAGGCAATCCACTCACCTCAGCCTCCCTAAAGCACGGGATTACAGGCTGAGCCACCGAGCCCAGCTCTCTTGTTTACTTTAAATCACTCTTTAGATTACTCATAGCTAATACAGTGTAAACACTATATAAATAGTTGTTATATGTGTATTTTTATTTTTAATATTTTTGATTCATGGCTGGTTGAATCTGCAAATGCAAAGGGCCAACTATCCACTGGAACATAAAAGGGCAGGAGAGATGGAAGATGTGACAATATACCATGCTAATTATTTTCTAACTATTTGCATCATATTGGAAAAATCAACAAACTATTTGGATTTCCTTTTTTTAAAAAAAGTATGCAATGACTATAATTACAACTGCCTTGCAAGGTTGGTATTAGGATTAGATATAATGTTGCAATGAGTACAATAGGCTTTTAACACATGGAGACTGTTATTATTCAATTATTCAATTTCACTCCATCAAATGGATATCAGAGAAGGATGTACCTGGGGACTAGAATCCAAGTTTTGGTAGTGCCAGAAGGGATCTGAGAACACCCAGTCTGTCCAGTTTAAGTCCTTTAAACAGATTTTTAAAAACCTGAAGGTCAATCTCATTGTGTCTTACTCTAGATATCACCTAAAAATATATTACTTACAAATTATATTTCATACAAGAACGACATCGTTGTAAAATAGAATAAAATAATAATTATAATATTAATGATGATATTAAACATTATTCAAGTAATAATTGTATTTTTATTATCATAGAGATAATCAGTGGGAAACTTAAAAGCAAAACTTAGTTCTTAAATCTTTCATTTCAAATTTCTTTCTACATGAATAAAACTTCTAAAATGGGCATAATGACTTAACATTTCCAAAATACCAAATCAAAATAAACAGGAATAGTATTTACTACCCTTTCTATTTAGAACTCTTTCTGAATTTAAATACACAAGAAGTAATTTGTTTCAAATTTTAAAAATTTCATACCTATCTAAAGAACAGACCTTTCTTTAGGAATGTGTTCTACAAAAAAGAAAAACTAGTGTCAACCCTATGATTTTAGAAAATTTAGGAATAAAATATGTCTTGTGATTTTTATAACGTACGTTTGTTATATTATAAATGCATTTGGTAAGATTGAAATGACAAATCTATATTTTTGGTTCCCTAAAATAAGACTCTGCTATAGCAAAGTGGAAATTATTAGACTTAACAACTCATTTCCATGATCTTTTACTCAAATTCAATGTTCCTGTAGTTCTGTGTTTCACTTCAAGGATGATTGTATAGGAGTGAGAATAAATCACACACATAATCAGAAAACAAACTTGTCTTTCTCTCTGTCTACCAATCTAGCTGTCATCTACTTTTATCTATTTACTTGTTTATTTTAGTGCAGTTTTTACATGTATGATTTAATTCTTTTAAATCTGCAGCTGCCATTCTTCCTTTGGGACATAGAGCAGCTCTTCCTCACTTACTTGAGAAGCAAAATTGATTCACATTTCTCAGGGGAGAAAACAGGCCCTGAGTGGTATTGGAATAGATCTCACCTTCACTTCGGCCATGTCCCAATGCACAAGCTGAAGGAACAAGGCCTAATTCAACAGTTCCCATTGTCACTAGAGGCACTGCTAGAAAATAGTTATTACTGAGTTACCTGTATCAAGAGTTAGTGGAAGATGAATTTTTTTCCCCTCTGCTCCACGAAAGGACTTCTCTGTACTAAATTTGAGAGGATAAAAAGATCAATTGGATCTCAAAAAAGCTTCCTGCTCTTAATCACATTCTTGGCTGTAATACTTATGACTGAAGAATCAATTCATTTAAGTTAACAAGGTGCTTGTTAGCAAGTGGATGTTCTTAATGGGTTTAACACTGTTCCAAGTCAGCCATTTACATTGTAGTGTGAATTATCTATTAGATCATTTCCTTTGTCAGTTAGATAAGATTAGCTGCACTGGGATGAAAAAAAAAAACAATGAAAAAGAAAGTTTTATATAAGCATATATGTTCTATCCTTATTATATGAACTTCTATTACCCCGACACTTTAGCATCTAATAAGAAACAACAATCTTATAAGGTAATACGAAGAGTATATTGGAAATCAGGCCTATCCTTCCAAACCCAGAATAGTTAAGGTAAGTATAAGACAGAAGTTCTCAAAGTATGGTCCCTGGGTCAGCATTATCAGTGTCACTAGAAACATGTTAAAAATGCAAACTCTGGAATGAGCCCTGAAGTTTATATTTTAACAAGATGATTTAGATGTACGCTCAAATTTGAAAGCAATTGGTAGAGGATGCTCTGCTTTGGGAGGGAAGTCTTGAGTTTGGGTACTTAGTAAACCATAAATTATAAAAAGAACTCAGCATTGAGTTTAGTATAGAAAAAACATATTGGAATACAAGGGGTAGGAATAAAGGAGGTGGGTGTGTAATTTTTTTGCTTTTTATTTCAAACCCTAGCAATTGGATCAAAAAAAAATCAATCCTTGTTCATATCTTAGATTTGTGATTTCTATTGGATTTGCAGACCATCTTTCCCAATTTTTTACTTTGATAATACGATCATCATATATTTTGTTTACAATTATAAAAAATTAAAACATAATTTTTAAGTTCTTGAATTATTTTAGTGTTTTAAATATTTTGAGATATATATGAAATGCTATTGCAGCCTTTTGAGGGCTTTTCCTTCTATTTTTTTTTTTTTTTTTGCGTTGGAGTCTTATTAATGAACTTTTACTGATGAATTAAAAATTTTGAGAGTAACCAGGTAAGCAGATCTGTGAATGTTAAGTTAGAAGTGCAATTTGATAAAGTGAAAAACCAAACAATCACATCACAATAAGTACTCTGAACTTCTTAATATCATGCTCTGTTCAACAAAGACAGTTTGTAAATTATGGGCTATAAGTAGGTTGCTATATTTTGGGAAAGTACATAAAGTGGCAATAGGAATATTGCTGGACTTTTTTTTGTTACCCTTTTATTCAATGCAAGTAACAAATTTGTATTTTTATTATACAAATACCCATGCTTCCTTGACAATCCCATAAACAAAACTCAAAAACAAATATACCAAAAAAATAAGAAAAGTTTTTATAAATTGATATCCTGTAGTATCATTTTATTGCAAGGTATGTTGTATTGTTTTTTAGAATTTGTGCATATTCATCTTTAAACTTTTCTTAATAAATCTATTGCAACTAGAGGTGCATATTTCTGAAAGTTCAGCTGGAAGTGCCATTTTACATTACTTAGCAAAGTAAAGAAAACTGTCAACTGTTGAATACAACCTATGTTTCTATATATATGGGCTGCTTATGGTAATGGGGAAATTATGCTTTATGTATTTGCAAAGTTTTTTTAGATTTCCACATGACCAAGAGTCTTGCTCTGAGTTCTCTGTGTGACCAACAAAACTGTGTTAACAGGTTAAATAATTAGAAATGCAAAAAGATTAATTTACAGAGGTAAAAATGTTTCCCACACTAATTAAGGCATTGCATTGCTAGACTTACAGCTGGTTTGCTTTTTGTAAATAAGTATTTTACTTTCATTTATTTTAGCTGCTAATGAAACTTAAAAGATAAATTGTCAAAATGTCTATTATAGAACCACTTACAATTCTTTTTCAGATTGAAAGGAATTTTCTTATTACACTATGGAACGAAATAATGCATTATGACCAAGAAAACTGCATATGACCATGTTACCCATTAGCTAAACATAATGTATTAAGGCAAACAGATCTATTTCATGTACTGAGATACAGCTGCTGGCTACTTTATATTATAATAACCTAAGTTGTGTTTATTAGCATTTAAGAATATTAGTCTTCATGCAGAAATAAAGTCTTTGCAGCTTTTTCCCCAAGGGTAGGTTCAGAAAGAAACAGAATAAGTCTGGTGAATTATGAGAATGGTTGATGAAAAGGCATGTAGAAAATGCATGCTTGATAAACAACAGAAGGCAAGAAGGATGAATTCAAGCCTCAGTAATGACTTTCAATATTTCTTGGCTGCCAATATTCCCTGTATCATCCTCAATTTGGGTTTGAAACTGGTAATATTATGGAAGCATATTTGTCAGCTGATAGATATTTTTTAATCTACCTGCAAGGTCAACCCAAGTATTTCACAGGTGTCCAGGAGTTTTCAGATTCCTTGGGTTCAGGTACTAAATGAAAAAATAATATATTTTCTCTTAAGATTTTAGTATTCCATCTTCCCATTCTCGTCAAAATCAGATTGAAATAAAAAGGCGTGGGGGAGAAAACTTGAACATCTAAACTTTTATAAAACTATTTTGAAAACTATGGATAGAAATTAGAGCCAATTCAAATTTCATGTTATGCAACTAATCTAATCCTCAGGCAATTTTTTGAGACAAAACATTTTTTTCCCTGCTACTGCAACACCTAAGATGTATCATGATCTGTCATTGCCTTGGTTTTTACAATATTTTTAACAAGGTACATTTCATGTTACCAATGTCCAACTATTAACTAGGGGACAAAACTGTCAAATACTTAGTGAAAATGTCACTGTGTATTAGAATTTGCTGAGTTGATCACATGCAAATTTAACTCTACTGTCATAGAAAACCATTTATGTATTTGCTAGAAATCCTATTTTTAAACTCTAAAAAGCTGAGTGCTCTGTGGGACTTGACTATAATTTTAATCTAACTCCTTGGGCCTTGTACCTTTGAGAAAGTCAGAGGTCTGGAATAGCCCCAGGCCTCCAAAAACAGTAGTTCTTCAGAAGAAATATTCTATTCTAGACTCACCACTATTAAAATATTTAGCTAAATTGCTGACAGTTTCTTTAGCAAAGGTCAGCATAATAAAAAGCATGGTTGAAAATCACCTTAAGAGAGGAGTGAAAGAGTACCTCCTAGCAAGCCAAAATAACTTTCTCTTATCAACTACTTTCAGGGTGATTTATTTGAATAGTAAAGTCAGAAAAGCCTCTTGTTAGCTTGAAGACAGTGAAAGGTCATGTTCAGAGAAGAGATGTTAAATTAGACAAGGTCCCTCATCACAGGAAGATTAAGGGAGTAATTTGTGTTTGTCTAGTTTAATATAGCTCTATGAAATTTCTGGTATCAGAGCAGAAGTGGTAAGTGTAACTAATACAAGTTATAGAAATACCCAGGGGGGTCTTTGAGCCTTACTACTTTGTTAGTGGTGTAATACTTGTTATGAGTTTCTGTGAACTGGTAATGGCTGATTTGGTATTTGGGAGTCATGGGAAGCAATACACATGAGTACAGAAGAGCCCTCCAAATAAATATGAGCTTCTGCTCAGGAGAAACTGAGGCTGGCTGCCCACTAGATGCAATTATTTCTTCCCAGTCTTAGCATTCATATCAGTCTCTTGTCAGCTACTGCTGGCTTTATCCCAGAACTTGTGTGTGTATTTCAGTTATCCTACTTTTGTCCTCTTTAAAACAAGCATTTCCTGTCTTGTTGTCCTGTTCAAGTTTATAGTTCTGTTTTTGTCATATGAATTCCTTTCTGCAATCTTTTAGCATCCTAATTCTTACTCACCCAACTTTTATCATTTTTCCTTGCCTCATCTCTAACTTAACTGTTCCCATTAAGCCTTGTCTTGTTAGGTAGGTGCAGATAAGTATAAAGGCAGTGCCTTTAATATGATAGGGCACAACTTTACATTAAGAACATTGATTGATGAGAAAAGCTTTATGTAAATAGATCTCATTACTTAATAGTACTGCTCTAACTCCTTTCTCATAACTTCTTAAAATTACTGCATCCTTGTATAGAAATAAAAATGAAGGCTTTAGACTTTCCATTAGTCTTCTAATTTGACAGTATTTCTGGTGGGGGCAAGATCATTCTCCCTAAGAAAATGCTTATGGTGAGGCAGTTTTCATAAAGCTATATTAAACTAGAAATAAATATATATGAATATGTTTTGATACCCAAATCTTAAAAAAGTACTTCATCTTTTACAAAGTACAAATAATGTACATTGTGAAATTATTCTGAATATTTATCATATGTTATCAAGGTATCTGGGTCTTGTAAATACTGATTTTTAGCAATAGCAACTTCAAATTCCTGTTACGTGGTTTATTTGTTTAGTTCTCTTTGAATTGAATCTATACTATTAATAGTAGATGTCTTGGCCTGATAATGCACTGAGATAATTAGCAGGTAAAAAATAAAGGGTATAAAATGTTGATAGATGATATATGAAAATGTGTGGGGCAAGAGTGCTATGACTCTGGCTTCCTCTTTACATCACTTTGCAATACAAGCAGTCAAGAGGAAAACTCTTCTAAGTAATTTAAGGGAAACTGCCTAGGATATTTAAAGTCACAAAAATCAATAAATTCCTCAGCAATTTCTGTGAGTATGTAGTGAGTGTGTAAGATAAGAAGAGAAATCAACATCACATGTGGTTTGAGAAGTGTTGGCAATCAATAAGTCTCAGTCAGAAAGAAAACTGATAAATAGAGCAACACAAAAAGACAAGAACAGTTCTTATGCCTTGTACATTTAGAAAGACAAAAAAGATACTTTAATCTTGCAGAATAAAAGGACAAGAGATTCTTTAATGCCATTTTCACATTGGCCACATTTTTCTCAAGATGTCTTGCTAACTGGGATTTAGTTCAGTTTAGTTCATTTACTAAACAACACGCAGTTACTAAAATCAATAAATGAAGTAGATGCTAGGTGAAGTGCTTGTTTATAAATAAGAAGATACGATTTCTACCCCACAGAAGCTTACAGTGGAAACACTGATACTTAACATCCAGCAAACACAGAGATAATTGATGGTTTCATGGGGAGGTAGGAACAAGGAGAGGGCACTTAACATGAAAGATTATTCTAGACAGTTTTAATAAATATATTGCCTGATATCATATTCAAGGTTCCTTTATGCTTCCAAGGAGCCAATGGTGAATGATAACTGATATACCTAGTAACCAGCATTATGGCCTATAAGCCATGAAGTTGTCGTTACCATGTGGAATGAAAAGCTACTGGCCCAAAGTGAAGATGCAATGTACTCCGAGAGAAATAACTATCAGCAACACAACTTCTTTCACTCTAGCAACCAATCCAAGTATAGTGAATTAAATGGTATCTCCCACTCCCATATATATATTTACATCCTAATCCTCAGAACCTGTGAATAATACCTTAAAGGGAAAAAGAGTGAATATTACCTTATATGGCAAAAGGCGAGATTAAGAATCTTGAGTTCCTTCTGGAATTTATCCTGGATTATCTGGTTGGACCTTAAATGCAATCATGTATATCCTTATAAGAGAGAAGCAGAAGAAATTTTGACAAGGTAGAAGAAGAGGCCATGTAAAGACAGAGAGACTGGAGTGGTGCGGCCACAGCCAAGGAGCCTGTAGAAACTGGAAGAGGCAAGCAGCAGATTCCTCTCTCGAACCTTTGAAGGAAGCATTGTCCTGCTTCAATTTTAGACTTCTGGCCTCCATAACAAGGAGAGAATAAATTTCTGTTGCTTTAGCTCACTCAGTTTGAGATAATTTTTTTTTGTGGTAATCTAGGAAACTAATTTACCAAGCAAGGGCTGACTGAGCATTACCGGAAGGTAAAGTTACCAAAGAGGAAGACCCTTCTATTGGCTTAGACAGATATAATTTCTGAATTGCAAAGGAAATACAGGAAACTCTTCTTTTTTGGCATGTTGACAAAGGTTTTGGCAGGTGGAGAAAGGTGGAGGGCTTGTAGATCTTTGGGGACAGATTTTGCTAATGATTCCACGGCAAAGGCTAAATCTATTTGAGCACTATATTTAATGTCTACTTGTTCTACATATTCAAATTCTATCCCAACTCATATTTTCTGCTTATTTCTAGCCATATCTCTTGTCATTGCACAGTCTCTCACATTCCGAACTAGAAGTGACTAATATAACTCATAGATTTTTCCCTCTTTTACCAGAATTCTTATAAATTACATATTTTTTCTTTTCAAATCAAATCTTGAACTGCAGTGTAGCAAAGCTTTATAAATTCCATTAAAATTCGATTAATTCTGCTATTAACTGTGCTATGTAAATATCAGATATTAATTAATTTATCTCTGAATTGAATTCATGCTAATAAATAATTCTATAAAATAGCTTTCATTTGAAGAAAAAGTCTCCCTGATTGCCTTGAAAAAGTAAAATATTCTTTCCTTCCTGACTCATAAGCCAAACTTACTCTGTAACAATGAAATCTTAGACTGGTTAGAAAGGGGGCAAGATTGAGAACTAGGGTTTTATTTATAATCTATTTGCATACAATGAGGGTTTTTGTTAAAACTCTCAAAAGAATATGATACAGCCACCACCCTGCATTAAAAACTTTGTGACAGATCATATCCTTCTTCTCTAGAGTTCTAATTTCCCTGTTCATGTTGAAATTTGATCAAATTTTTCTTCATCCATTCATTCAGTCATGGATATTTATTAAATGTCTAGTGTACAACGAAAATGATATTCATTGTACTTAGAGAATTCACAGTTTAAATGTGGGCTAAAATTGTAAACAATTTTAATACTTGACAAAAAATGCTGCAGGGTAGAAATATGCTCAGTAACCTGAATATATAGAAAAAAGAGTTCCTCAGTCAAGAGATGTTTTAGGACCTGAGAGTGGTGGTTATAGTTTGTTACGAAGATGAATGAAAGTAAGAGATTCCCAGTGACAAGGGGAATTCACCATTTTGGATGGAAGGGATAGAGTGCCCAAAACACAGCAAAAGAAGAAAGACAATAACTTTATAAATACCAGAAATTCAGTAGGGCTGAAAGAAGGTGTGTTGAAGGAATGGTGATGGGAAGTGATCTAGCCTTACAGACAATGGATAAGGCAAAGGAAAGTGGGAATTGTGGTAATTTGTTACAATTTAGGAAATGAATATATCAAGCAGAGGTTGACTGAGCAAGGAGTTTCAGGAAAGGCGTTTTTATGATCGTTATGATTTTTAAAAGATTGTTCTGTTGGAAAATACTTGTGTAGTCATATAATAATTACTGTATGATTAATTATATTATTACTATTGGAATATCAGCCTTGCCCAATGGATTGTACATATTTTGTTTTTAGTCCCTAAAACCTAGTATTGTGTCTGAGACAGAAGCATTTGCTGACTTCATAAAAAGAAGAGCCTGGAGATGTAGGGAATAAAAAAAGATGAGATAAGAGATTGATTAGTGAGGATGGGAAGATGACCAGTAGGACTATGCAAGTCTCCGTGTGAGTGTGTGACTGTGTGGAAAATTTTGTGTATCTACTGGTGAGCAAGTGGGCGTGTGAGTGGCTGACTGAGTGAGGGATAGGGAGCTGGCAGCCAGGGCTCTCTTGGTGCAGTGGCTGGTGCCATAGCTGCTGGGCTTGGACCCTAGTGATTTCTAGGATGCAGAAGCCGAGTGCCATTATCTTTTTTCTTTTCTTTTCTTTCTTTTTTTTTTAATCAACAAACCCTCCCTGGGAAGAAAATGCTGGGAGAGACTGTCTAAGTGGGGGCTTGTGAGCAAGTGGCCTGGCTCCTGGTGCAACAGCTGGTGCTGCAGCTTCTCTGCTTTGTCCCTGGCTCTTCCCAAGTCGCAGAAACCGAGTGCCATTTTTTTTTTTTTTTGAGTTGGAGTCTCACTCTGTCGCCCAGACTGGAGTGCAGTGGCCGTTCCCGGCCACCGCAGCCTCGACCTCCTGGGCTCCGGCGATCCTTCCGCCTCAGCCTTCCGAGTAGCCGGAATTACGGGCATGCGCTACCACGCCCGGCTGATTTTTTGATTTTATTGTAGAGATGAGGTCTCACCTGCCCAGGCGGGTCTCGAACCCGCGGGCTCAGGCAATCCACTAACCTTAGCCTCCCAAAGACGCGGGATTACAGGCTGAGCCACCAAGCCCAGCTCCATTTTTTTTTTTTAACGGACAAAAGTGGCGGAAAGAAAATATTGCTCCAGGCTTTCCATAACCGCTGCAGCAGGAATGAAACTGCGGCTCTTACCTTTGTCTAGCCACTTTAGCGCCTGGCAGGGCATTGGCAGCAGAGGTTGCAGAGGGAGTCCAGAGGCAAAGTACCACAGAAGAGGACAAGAGAGGCACCCCACTACCATCTTGAAGGTGGGGCAGGAAAGTGCCCTGTCTCGCTCACCATGGAGCAACAGATCCGATCTCTGTGACTGTCAGGTCAACTGCTCAGGTATTGATTGTGACCCGGAGAGAATATCCTGAAAGCACAAACTTCGGAGGGACCTAACAAGTGCTGAGTTCCAGGCGCCCACTCCCTACCCTGATCCAGCCGAGGGACAAAGGGTGTGGTCAGAAAGGGACAAGGAAGAACTCCAAAGAGATCAGTGGTGAGTTCCGGGCTGACCCAAACCCCCTCCTCCCCAGCAATCCTCTGAACATCAGACCCACACAGCTGGGTCACAGATGAGAGGAAGCCTGGGCATCAGTGGCAACAGGAGAACTCCATTCCAGGATAGGCCTGACTGGGGCACCTTCCCGTGAGTACATAACTGGGGAAGAGACAATCCCATGCCTACCCCACTGGAGGAGATGTCCCTCACCAAAGAAGAGTGGGAGGGGAGGACTGCAGACCCACACACCTCCACTGCCCCTCCTCCTTCCCTGCTTCAGAAACTGAGAGTGAAAGAGGTGGCTCTGCAGGTGAGACCTGATTAGAGGAACAATTACAGAGCCTGCCACACGAGGGCAGGATTTTTTTTTAATTTTCAATTTTAAAAAAAATTATAAAAGTTTTTGACTGTTTGTTCATCTATTTTAAAAATATTTTTCCTTTGTGCATGAATGTGTATGTGAGGGTTTGATCTGATCACCTCCAAATATTTTTTTTCTTTTTCTGTTTTTTCTTTTATTTGTCATTTTCTGTTTATGTGTGTATGTGAATGATTGAGTGTTCATCTTTCAATTTTGTTGTTGTTGGTTTGTTTTTGCTCTTTAGTTCTTCTGGGTTTTTTTATTTTCATTTTTTATAGTTTAAGGTATGTGTCAATATGTGTGAGGGTTCAACCTGAATTTTATTTTTTCCTTTTCCTCCGGTATTTCCATTTTACTTCTCTATTCATTTTATGCTAAGCATTTGTGTGTGTGTGTTTAGTTTTCTTATTTATTTTTTGTAGATGTTTATTTTGTTTCACTTTGCTGTTATTCCAATTTGTTTTGGGGTGTGTGAGTATGTCTCTGTGTGTGCGTGTATGTGTGTGTGTGTTCAATTGTTTTTTTCATTGGTTTCTGCTTTGTATCATCATATATAGTGGTGGTGGGGAGTTGGTCTCAGGGAACACATACCACAATCGGTGAACATTGTAATTTGCAAGTAGTTTCTGAATGCTAGCGCCCCATCCCCTACTTTATTTGAATTACAAAAACTACAAGAGAGAGCAAAGCTTCCCATCCACCATCCTATTTCAAAATAGAACAAATCCAAAGCCCAGATTAGGGAAGAATAGAGAACTGAGCAAACATCAGAGGGGAAAGCCTCTCCCACTGACACTGAATAACAAAACTAAAGAGAAAAACAAGAGATCTGTCACAAATGAGGAAAAAAACCAAAGGAAGACCTCAGGTAATTTCAAGTGTACCAAGGACAAAACTGCTGAAAAATCAGACCTTGGTGCCCAAACTAATGCAAGTCACCAATGACTGGCCCCAGAATGTGACAAGGATTAGGGAATGGGTGGAAAGAGTGAATAAGACTAAAGAAAGACAAGATGATACACTGAAAGAACTTGTAACAGAGATTTTGGAAATAAAAATTTCATTCAGAAAATAAATAACAAGATGACAAGCATGGAAAGCCTAATTAATCTAACTGAAGAAAGAATCTCAGAACTTGAAGACCAGAACATGGAATTAACCTAATCTGTAAAAAACATAGAAAGATGACTCAGAAAGAAAGAACAAAGCCTATAAGAGATTTGCAATTATATCCAGAGGCTGAACCTATGCCTAATTGGTATCCCAGAAGAAGAAAGGGAAATGGAGAACAACTTGGAGCAAGTCTTCCAGGACGTAATCCAAGAAAATTTTACCCATTTCACCAGAGTTGTGACCAGCCAAGCACAAGAGATACAGAGAACCCTTACAAGCATCAAATGAGAAGACCAACCCCTAGACACATAGCAATTTGCCTACACAAAGTAGGCAAAAAAGAAAAAAATCCTAAAGACAGTAAGAGAGAAAGGTCAGACTACTTACTGTGGAAAACTAATCAGACTAGCAGCAGACCTATTGACAGAAACAGAAACACTACAATCAAGAAGGAACTGGAGCCCTAAATTCAAAGTCCTCAAAAATAAACAATTTCAACCAAGAATTTCCTATCCAGTCAGACTCAGCTTCATCAGTGATAGAGAATTAAAAACCTTTCAGACATCCAATCCGTAAGAGATTATGCAGCTTCCAGACCAGTTCTACAGGAGACACTTAAAAAGGTATTAAGCACAGAAGAAAGAAATAAAAAAAAGAATTGATCACACACTTCCCAAGAGAGCAACAGAGCATAGAATCAACAAGGAATGCAATAAGAAACTTGAAGACACACATATACATTAATCTCAAAGCCTAAAGAAAACAAGCAAACAAAGAAAAAACTATATAAGAACCTCATGACAACAACAAACAATCACATTTCAGTAATCAGACTGAATTGATTGGACTAAATGCCCCACTGAAAAGACACAATAACAAACTGGATAAGAAACCATGACCCAATTATTTTCTACATCCAGGATACTCATCTCACTATTTTAACTCAAAGTTAAAGGATGGAAAACAAGTTTCCAGGCATATGGATCACAAAAGAAGGCAGAAGTTGCCATCTTAATATCAGACAAAACAACCTTTCAGCTATCAAATATTTAAAAAGATGCAAAAGGACACTACATAATGACAAAAGGTTCATTCTACCAACAAGAAATATCCATCTTAAACATATATGCACTCAACACAGGAGCACTAGGATTTGCAATGCAACTACTAAGTAAAATTAGAAAAGATATTAACTCTAACACTATTATAGCAGGGGACACGAATACCCCACTAATAGCCCTCAATAGATCATCGAGGCAAGAAATCAACAAGGAGATCCAGAACCTAATCCCGACACTCGATCAAATGTACTTAATAGATACCTACAGATTATTATACCAAACAACCACAGAATATACATTCTACTCATCACCACATGGAATGTACTCCAAGATCGAGCATATCCTTGGCCATAAATCAAGCATAAACAAATTCCATAAGGCTGAAATCTTGTCATGCACACTCTCAGACTTCAGTGGAATAAAAATAAATATCATTACTAACAAAATTTCCCCAAACCCACAAAGACATGGATACTAAACAGCATGATGCTGAACAACTACTGGGTCAACACTGAAATCAGAGCATAATTTAAAAGATTCTTGGAAACAAATGAAAATGAAGAAACATCTTATCAAAACCTCTGGTATGCCATGAACACAATTCTAAGAGGGACATTTATATCTCCATAAGCACACATCAAGAAAACAGAAAGATCACAAGTGGAGAACCTACCAAATCACCTAAGTGAGCTGGAAAGAGAAGACTACCTAAACCCCAAATTTAACAGAATAATCCAAATCACCAAAATAAGAGCCCAAATATGGGACATACACGACAAAAATGTCATAGAAAACATCCGAAAAACAAACAAACAAAAAGCAACAACCTGGTTATTTGAAAGAATTAAGAAGATTGATGAATCCTTAGCTAGAATGACAAAGAAAAAGTGAGAAAAAGCCCAGATAAACACAATCAGAAATACAATGGATCAAATCACAACTGACCCTGCAGAAATACAAAAGATTATCAGAGATTACTATGTACTTCTATATGAAAACAAAACTTGATAACCTTTCAGTGAAATGGAGGACTTTTTGATATCACACAACCTCCACAGGTTGAAACAAGAAGACATTGAGACACTAAATAGACCAATAACAACCCAGGAAATTGACTCTGTCATATGAAAACTACCTATAAAAAGAAGTCCTGGACTGGATGACTTTCCAGCAGTATTCTACAAAATGTACAAGGAGGAACTGATACCAATCCTTTTGAATGTATTCCAGGAAATTGAGAAAGATGGAATTCTCCCCAAATCATTTTATGAAGCTAAAATCAAACTGATATCCATACCAGGTAAAGATCCAACAAAAATAGAGAACACCTGGCCACTATTCTTTATAAACATAGATGCAAAATTCCTCAATAAGAATCTAGCAAATCGGATCCAAAAAACACATCTCAAAAGTCATCCACCATGACCAAGTAGGCTTCATTCCCAGGATGCAGGGCTGGCTCAACATTTGCAAGACAATAAATGTCATTAAATACATCAACAGATGTAAAAACAAGAACCACATGCTTGTACCATTAAATGCAGCAAAAGTTTTTTAATAAAATCCAGCATCTCTTCTTGTTAAAAATCCTCAAGCACCTACGTATAGAAGTAACATACCTCAGAATAGTGAGTGCCATCTACTATAAACCCACAGCTAACATATTACTGAATGAACAGAAACCAGAAGCATTTCCCCTAAAAACTGGAACAAGACAAGTCTGCCCACTCTTACTCCTCTTGTTTAATATTTGGTTGGAAGTCCTAGCTTGGGCAATTAGACAAGAGAAGGAAATCTGGGGTATCCAGATTGGAAAAGAGGAAGTCAAGTTATCCCTCTTTGCTGATGATATGATCCTATACCTTGAAAATCCAAGAGAATCTGTCAAAAACCTGCTTGCACTGATAATGGACTTTGACGAAATCTCAGAGTGCAAAATAAATAAGCAAAAGACAGTTGCATTCCTATACACCAAAAACAAGCAGGCAGAGACCCAAATTAAAAGCACAACCCCTTTCACAATAGCCATACAAAAAATGAAATACCTCGGCATCTTCCTAACCAGAGAAGTGAAGGACCTTTATGATGTGAACTACAAATCACTCCTCAAAGAAATCCAGGAAGACACAAACAAATGGAAAAATATTCCATGCTAATGGATAGGAAGAATCAACATTGTTAAGATGTCCATCCTACCAAAGGCAATTTACAGATTCAATGCAATACCCATTAAGTTACCAACATCATTCTTCTCAGACATGGCAATGACAATATAAAATTTCATATGGAAACATAAATGAACATGAATAGTCAAAACAATCCTTATAAAAAGATACAAAGCAGGACGTATCACACTTCCAGACTTCACACTTTACTGTAAGGCTACAGTAATCAATACAGCCTTGTATTGGTATAAGAACAGGCACATAGACAAATCGAAGAGGACAGAGACTCCTGAAGGAAAGTCTCAATTTCTCAACCAACTCATCTTTGCCAAAGCCTCTAACAATAACAACTGGGGAGAGGAGAACCTATTCAGTAAATGGTGCTGGGAAAACTGGCTAACCCTAAGATTAGATTGAAACAGCAGAAGATTGAAACAGGACCCCTAGCTATCACCATACACAAAAATTAACTCTAAATGGATCAAAGACCTAAACGCAAAACCTCAACCTATAAGAATCTTAGAAAATGTGGGAGACACCCTTATGGAAATTGGAACTGGCAAACAATTCCTATTCAGAATCCTAAATGCCGGAACCTTAAGAAATAAGATAGACAAGTGGGACCTCATCAAACTAACAAGTTTCTGCAAAGCTAAAGAAACCATCAAGAGAGCAGGGAGAAAGCCCACAGAATGAGAAAAATATTTCTCAACTGTATATCTGACAAAGACCCAAGATCTAGTATCTTCAAGGAACTAGAACACGCCAAGAGAAAAGAAACAAACAGCCCCATTAAAAAGTGGGCAAAAGACATGAATAGACTCTTCTGAAAAGAAGATATATGGTCAACCAACAGACACATGAAAAAGTGTTCAGCCTCACTCATTATCAGAGAAATGCAAGTCAAAACTACATTGAGATACCACCTAACCCCAGTAAGAATGGTCATCATTAATAAAGCAAACAACAACAGGTGCTGGTGTGGATGCAGAGAAAAAGGAACCCTCCTACACCGCTGGTGGGAATGCAAACTAGTGCAACCTCTTTGGAAGACAGTGTGGCGGTTTCTGAAAGAACTAGAAATTGACCTTCCATATGACCCAGAAATTCCCCTACTGGGAATATAACCAGAGGAACTCAAATCATTCTACAAAAAAGATACCTGCACACGTATGTTTGTTGCTACTCTATTCACAATAGCAAAAAACATGGAACCAACCATGTTGCCCACTGAAGTTGGACTGGAAATAAAATGTGGTACATATACGCAATGGAGTATTATGCAGCCATAAAGAAGGATAAACCTATGGACTTTGCAGCAACTTGAATGAATTTAGAATTGATTATAATCAGTGATCTATCACAGAAACAAAGAACAGAATACCATATGTTCTCACTCATAAGTGGATCTTGAACAATTATAATACTATAAGAAAGTGATTGGCAGAAGTGAAAACTGTCAGGGGAATAGGGATTGGGATTGGCATTTGACAGAAACTGCTAGGAGAGGGAGGGGCATACCTCATCAGCAAGGGTACCTGCATAATCAATGTTTGTATACCTAACCCTGAATTGTACCCCACATCTTTATAATAATAATACTAAAAACAGAAATTGATTAGAAATATGTTTACAAGCCAAAATAGAAAGAATGGTATTGATGTGGTAGGATAAAAAGAGTGTCATTCCCCAGATTTCTGTCATGTAAAATTAGAAACATTCATAAATGACTACTTGTAAGGGTGATATTACCCTTGAATTTTTAATGTTCTTTGCATTTATGTCTTACCTTCTATGGATTATAAGCCCTTCAAAGACAGTTGTCATGTATTTTATTACTTTGAAGCTCTAATTCAGCAAACACAACATAAAAACAAACAATTTGTTTTGCTTTAGCAAATGAATGAATCAGTGAATAAATTGGTTCTAGCCACTAGCATATGATTGGCTGTGGAGGAAGAGGCACCTTCAATATGGATGAATTTCAAAATTTCTACTTCTTCAAATTTAAGAGATAATGCCAAATCTGGAATGATAAAGGTCATGGGAATTTCACTCACTCATTCCTCTTCTAAAGGTTATTTTTGATATTTATTTATTTAGCCATCATATGCCCTAAGTGAGCATGTTTGAGAACTGAAGGCAAAAGAGGATGCTTAGGAGTAGAAGACAGATGGTGGAGTTTCCAGTTTCACAGATTCCATTCTTTTACAGCTGAAAGTCAGAGGTTTCCCCAAACTCAGTTTCTATTAACACAATGTAAGGAACAGATGTTTACCTAGAGTTGGCCATATGGCCAAATGTGATTCATCTTCACAAGTCTACATTTTCCCCATTCACAATAGGCATCTTAGATATGCCACTAAAGTTTCCATGTGAAAGTGACTAATTCCAATGAGAATTTCAATGAATTCTCTTTTTGAAAGAATCCACGGACAAGGCTCCATTCTTCATGCTATTTAGAAGCAAACCTACAGAATGGGAAGGGAATTGCTAGAGATGGAAGTGTTGTGTTGGACTTTATGTGATTCCTGTTGCCAGGGCAACAGATTTCTTTGTTTCTTTTAAAAGCTTCAGCTTTATTTGAAGTCTGGTTTTCAGGTACACTAGAAGCAGTTACAATATCAGAAAGGAAAGAAAGCAGCTGGACTTTGAGAAAACATAAAAATTTTTTAAAGCCCCAAAATTATGACTTGAAGAGTGCTTCCAATTTTTTTAATGTTTTCATGCAAAACACTTATATTTCTTTTTCCTCTAAATATATTTGTAATAAAGACTAAACAATTTTTTGCAAACCTTATACAAACAATTTTAAAATATTCATTATTGAATAATAATAACTAGTAATAATAATAATAATAATACCACCAAGATTTCAGGGAAGATTTCTTCCAGATGTTTGCCATAGGTTAAAATGTGAGGTTTTAAAATTTAAAGGAAGATGAAATTCCTGATGGCTGATTGATTACCTACTGAAAATGGAATAACATATAAGCAGAAAGCTGCTTTACTCTAGATATCAGCTAGTTAAAAAATGGAATGCCACTGTGGACATGGACTGTATAAGTATAAAAAAAACCTGAGTTCTAGTCCCACCTGTCAATTACTCCCTGTGAATCCCATCAATGTGATTTGGGCTTTGTGAATGCTTTTTTTTTTTCCCTTAAAATGAGCTTGGAAAAGACCATGTTCTTTAGAGTATTAAGATGGGCACACACATACTCAGGTTTTGTTACATTTGAGAAATGCCACATGAGAAGTTCTGTAATAGTTAAATAATTATGGTGTGCCAGATACCATATATATTATATACATATATATATATGTAGACCCCTTTAAATTATTCCAACAATATTGTTTGAAGTAGGCATAATTGTAATCTTTATTTAAGAAAACAGATACAGAGATGTTAAATAACTAATTTATTTTCACAAAGCTAGTAGGAAGCAAAACTGGGCTTTATACCCACTCAGTCTAGCTCTAAAGTTTATGGACTTTTTAATTATTGTGCTGTATTTTCTTTCAAAATTAAATACTTTTCCATATTACAGTATTTTCCATTCCTTTGATATGTGTAAATCTCTACAGGAGGAATATAATATGCAGATTTTTGCAAACACATTAACCACAAATTATTTCCCTCAGAGGATGACAAGGAACCATGGAACATACTTTAAGAAATGCTGGGTTAGATAATCTATGTTCCTCGCTTCTCAAACATGATGATCTTGAGGCTATAAGCAGAGAATTTCACATCATATAGTACTCTAAAACAGCTACCTCTATACTGACATCTTATTAAGAGTTTTAAAGAATATTCAATACAGAATTTGCAATTTTATAAATAATGTATAGATGCCTCAATCCCAAATTTATTATTTTTTTTCTAGAATTTGGTTAGGCCATATTTTCTAGAGCTAGTTTTATGACTCTAAAACTTCCAGTTGATTCAAACTTTATTTTGAATCAATAAAATAAGAAATAATACAATTTTGCTGCTTCTATAAAAATGTATTCTATAGATAAACATAACTGTATTTAGCATATCCATCCTTTATTTCAACTGAGTTGTTTACTAGCATTGCATCAGGTAAGTGAGAAGTGATCACTGGTAGCTTAGATCGAACCAATCTGGGGAGAGTGCATAGAATAAATTAGTAAGGTTATATTTTTAAGAAATTTATTCTTTAGTAAAAAATGCCCATAATCTTAAGATGCTGACAGTCTTGATCTGCAGCATTGCTGCTGACACAGTAAATGCCTCACTGTGTATGTGAATGAACTATATATGTGTGTTCAAGCAATTGCCACGGTCAAGTTTCTGTTACAGATAAAAGAGGATGTCTAAAATTTTATATCATAAAATATTGATGTATGCTATAGGCTGACATTGCTTAGGTATCTAAAGTATTATAATAAAAGTTTGTACACACTTTAGGATTCATTGGAGACTGGGTATATGTGTCCTTAGGCTTAAATCCAAATGACTGCTGATCTTAACTTTTAGCTAAATATAATACAAAATTTTATAATTAAGTCTTTCTGTCACTCAAGGTGTCTTTCTTTTATTTATACTATAAGCGCCTCTATTCTTTGTTGCTACTACCAAATGAAACTTGGTACTTCCTTTATATTAGGAAAATGTACTCATTAATGTCTATTAATCAAATCCACCCTCATTAACTCATTGTCTTAGTCCTCTCATCTATAGGAAGATTCTTACTTAAAAGAAGACTTTGTTTCTTACCTAAAGAAGAAATTGCTGACTTAGGCAAGATATACAGGCTTAAATTATAAAGTATAAATTATTTGTGGGACATACCTACACCACACAATTGTATGAGAATCTTATTAAAATTAGAGCTTTACCTCATATTAAAACTAAGATTTAGTTATATCTTCCACCTAATTGAAAGAAGTTTCAAAAATTTTAGGACATCAAAAGACTTAGACCAGCCAAATTTTCTGCTTCTGCTTTGTTTCTATATTTGAAATATTTTCTATTTATTTTGCATCAAATAAGACACTAGATAGTCTTTAGACATTACTTACATTATTATTCCAGTTATCCATATAAGGTTGTATTTTTTGAAATATCTGAATGATTCTGAACTTCAGATTTGTGTCAGCTTGTGATGCAGAGTAGGCACAGAGGGATTCTGAGCTCAGAGCACAGAGGCAAGCTCTTTATGGATAAACAGTATTTTGGGGTGAGAATTAGGTGATGTGATCCATTCATTACTTGCTCATAACAAAAGCTGTGATAAAAATGGAAGATCAAATCATAATTATTTTAATCCACTTGTGATAAATTCAATGACGTAAAAAGGTTTTTAAACTCAATTTAGAACAATGTATCACAAGTTTCTCTCTATTCTATAAACATGGAAAAAAGGAAGTGTAAACTTCAAAGTTGATTTGAGCAAGATATTTTTTCTTCTCTTCCTTTAAATATATATACATGTATATATGTAGACATATTAGGAAATGGATATATTGGTCTTGTTAAAAATTTCTTTTAGATCTTGGTAAGGAAAAAGTAGTTTCATTGTGCTGTGGTAGTATCCAAAAACACTAGTTGGTTTGAAAATTAACATCTAGGATATGTCAGCATGAATGCTATAAATCATGAGAGAAAGCTGGCCTAATCAGAATAGAACTCTCAACTTTGATTTTCTCAATTATTTATCTTAGTAAGAAAAGTAATCAATCTGGGACTCAATTTCCAGGATATGTAAGAAAAGTAATCATGTCATTTGCAGTAACATGGATGCAGCTGGAGGCCATCATTCTAAGTGAATTATCATAGAAACAGAAAACGGAATGTTACATATTCTCACTCATAAGTGGGCAATAAACATTATGCACATATAGGCACAGGTCTAGAAACAGTAGACACTGGGCACTTCTAGAGTTTGGGGGAAGGAAGAAGGGGAAACAAGGGAGGCAAAACCATCAGGTACCATGCTTATCATCGGAGGTGGGATTGGGGAGGGCTCATCAGAAGCCCAAACCTTGTCATCATACAATTCACCCATGTAACAAATCTTCACATGTATCTCCTGATCCAAAATAAAATAAAATACAAAAAGAAAAAAGAAAAGAGAAAAGTAAACTCTAAGGCATTTGGCCTTTAATCTATGAAAAACAGCCTTTCTGCTTTAGCATAACACTAAAATGTGCAAATATTTCTTAAAAATTCAATGACAACAACTAAGATTAGCTATCAGGTATTTCCTGCACAGACACTACTAATCACAGAATACGATAAATAAGGGAAGGAGGCTAGAGTTAGGGAGACCAACTGAAGAGCAATTTCTGTAAATGCATGCCATAAATGCACACGATCTGATTGTCACTATGAAACACTTTTGAATCAAATTTTCTTAGTCCAAAATTGCTGTCTTTATTCCATAAAAAGGCTCTACAAAAGTTAAATTTACCATAAGTGATTTGTTGACATTTTCACTTAGTAACTCATTAAGCTCATCATCATTTTAAGGCAGTCAACTAACTTTTAAGTGAACTATGATATTGGATTTTCAGTTGTGTCAATTGACTTTATAGCAAAGATACTTGGATTTTGATTTGATTGATCAAGATCTTTCAGTCTTTTACTTTTCTTTCATTGGTTCACATTAGTATCATATCTGAGGCATGTCTATCTTATAGGATTAGACATTAAATCCAAGTATAGTGTTTTACTAAATTAAATAAGCTATTAAATAAAAAGAATCCTAGAAATTGGCTTAAAGGATAAGCAAGACTTCAATGCAGTTTCTAACCATAAGGATGTCAAAACCTTATGGTCCTGGCATAAGTAAATTTTTGTTTAATAAAGCTTGAATATTACGATATCTACACCATAGCATTCTTTATTGTGAACTTTTTTCTTTTTTTTTTTTGAGTTGGGGTCTCACTCTATTGCCCAGACTGGAGTGCAGTGGCCGCTCCTGGCCACCGCAGCCTTGACCTGCTGGGCTCCGGTGATCCTTCTGAGTAACCGGAATTACAGGCATGCGCTACTACGCCTGGCTGATTTTTTTGATTTATTGTAGAGATGAGGTCTCGCTGCCCAGGCGGGTCTTGAACCCTCAGGCTCAGGCAATCCACTCACCTCAGCCTCCCAAAGGCGTGGGATACAGGCTGAGCCACCGAGCCCGGCTTGTGAACTTTTTTCTTACAGCATTGCTCAAAAATTCAAAAGCAATAGTTTGAATTATGAAGAAAATTTTGGGGAAACAAAACTCATTGAGCTATTTTTTTTCCTTTAAAGATGAGCAATCAAAGTGTCAGAAAAGTCATATAAACATATTGGCTTTGGTTTATGTCTTAAATAAAAAAAACCAAATAAATGAGTTAAAGATTTTGTAAGAGAATTGCTTCAACATGGAATGAAATAATTCAAAAGGAAAGACAAAATAAGATAGTCTCAGAAAATGATCACTTTTTTCTAATAAATGGGAGTATGAATTGTCTCTTCTATTGACCTCTGTAATTAAAGAAGTAGCATATCACAATACAGTGATTATTGAGAAACATCATCTCTTCCTAGTTTAAGCATCTGTCTCGTAAAAGGAGAAAGTGACTGTGATTCAATGAATGTTGAATTAAAAGAGGCTTCATAAAAATTTCTTTAGGATTCTAAGCCCAACATATCACCTTAGTTTAATTATTTGTCCTGTTCACATGATATGTGTCTGTTTTGACCTTTATGAGTCTTTCAATCTGTAGATTTGTCTCTAATCAGGTCACAATATTTTAAAATATATTTAAATATTGATTTAATCCCATAGTACTGTTTTCTTCATAAAGGACACTAATTACCCATTTGTTACCTCTCTATAGTCTTTAAATATTCATCTTCTGAATCTTCATCTCTTCAATTCCTTTTCTTTATATTTTTCGAAATTTTTCTCATTTTTATCTCTTAGTTTTCTTCAGAGTCAGTTCAAGTCTTTGTGCTTTTGAGTGTCATTTTGAATTCTAGCATGGCACTTTTTGTTTTCTCTCATCTTTTCTTTTATGCTGTTCTTCTGTATCTGTTTGTTGTTTGGCCACCCCAAATACATGCTTATTTTAGAGAATCCTTGTTGTTTTCCATTTGCTTAATTGTATGCTTTATATGAGGAACAAAACATACTATATAAGTTTTATTACAATTCCTTATGATGTGCAGTATTTAGACACATACTTTTAAAACTTAAAACTTATTTATTTATTTATTTTTATATTGACAAATACAATTTGTGTACATTATTGTGAAAAACATGTTTTAAATATGTATACACTGTGGAACAATAGAAGTGCTAAATTGAGCTGATTAGCATCCATATTACCTCACACATTATTATTATTATTATTATTATTATTATTATTAGGTATGATGAGAACCCTTAAAATCTACTCTCTTAGTAATTTTAAAGAATAAAATAAGACTGTTATTAACTGCAGTCACCATGTTGTACAATTGATCTCTTCAACTTATTTTTCCTAACTAAAATTTTGTATCCCTTGTCCAACCTCTCCTCAGCCCTGAACCCCTCCTTTTTACACTTTTAGGAAAACTCCTTTGTGTTTATTTCTTTCTGTAATGCTATTGAATCTTTTGGTAGGACAAACTATTTGCTTAACATGTATTTATGTTTTCTTCCTTTATTGACAAAAGCATAGCCTGGATTAATATTTTCTAGAGCAGAACTGCCCAGTAGATAAAAATGTTAGAAATAATAGCAATGATAAGAAGTTTTGTTTGTGTCTGGGCACAATGGCTCACACCTGTAATCCCAGCACTTGGGGAGGCTGAGGCAAGCCTTCGAGTTTGTGACCAGTCTTGGCAACATAGGGAGACCCCATCGAGCCTTCGAGTTTGTGACCAGCTTTGGCAACATAGGGAGACCCCATCTCTACAAGAAAATCAAAAAAATTAGCTGGGGGTGTGGTGGCATATCCCTATAGTCCCAGCTACTGGGGAGGCTGAAGTGGGAGGATCACCTGAGTCTAAGATGCTGAGGCTGCAGTGAGCCATGATAGTGCCTCTGCACTCCAACCTGGGGGACAGAGTGAGACCCCAATCACCTCCTGCTAAAAAATGTTTTTAGGCACTAATCAGTTTGTTATCCACTAGTCACATTACACTTGAAATGGGGCTAGTGTGACAAAGGAATCGAGTTATTAATATTTTAAGTTTTAATAAATTTAAATAGCCACAAGCTTCCAGCAAGATGGTGATGGGGCAACCTGGTCTATGAAACCCTCTGCAAAGGAGAATGCAGAGGGTCTCTGGCTCTCTCCCCATGGGATGCGGATCCCAATGTCGGCAGCCTGCTCTTCACATGGAGCTCAGCCATGGCCACCGCTGGGGCATCACAGCTGTCTGGACAGCTACTGCAGCCGCAGACACAGCAGCCGCCATGCTGCCGTGGCCTCTGTGGTGGCCATAGCGCATCGTGCCACCCGTGCCCGAGGCGATCCACAACTTCAGTCCCTGAAGCCCCTGCAGGCAAGATCTGCTGGGATCGCTGGCACCTCTGCTGCTACTGTGACATCCTGCTGACTGTGGGTCTCCTCCTGTGTGCCCTGAAGCAGGCTCCCATCTCCAGCCTCTGCCCGACTCCTGTCTGGCTCCACCTCCTCTGGGGTGAGCAGCTGAGATAGCATCACCTGCTGGCGATTCAAGGTAACAACACTGAAACAGGAGAAACAAGCTTGAAAAACAGACAAAGGCCAGATTTGAGTGGTGAACTGAGGGTGATCTGAACTGTCCTTCACAGCAGGCTAGGGGCAACTGACCCTAACTGAGAACTAATTTACCAGTTTGAAAAGACAGCTAGAAATCAGAGCTGAAAGGACATTGGACTTAAACAAAAAGTCTCAGAGTGTGCTCAATTGGTTCTGTTAGTTTAATGACTTAATTCTATTACTACTGTTTGTTCCTTTTTCTTTTCTTTTTTTTCCCTCTTCCTTTTCTTCTCTTTTCTACTCTCTGTAAACCATATCTTTGTATACAGGAACAGCACACCAATAAGGTGGTTGATTAGCCTGTATATTAGCATCATTGTATGTTTTATTTTTTTTTTGTATGGGGGTTGGTTAGTCTGTAGCTGTGGTCAATTGTTTTTATCTGTTTCAATTTAGGTCTCTCTCTCCATTTGTTGGTACACTCGTCTGTTTCCCCCCTTACTCCTCTCTCCCTCAACCCCCTTCTTTCCCCCACTGTCTGCTCCATTCTCTTCCCTCTGTTAACCTCATTTTATTTCAGGGAGTAAACCTGACAGATTCCAAGGCAGTGGGAAGTGGGTTTCAGATTATCCATACACCTGTCGGTGAATACCAGGACCTGCAGATAGATTTTGAATCACAGCTCCCCCTTTAAGTAAATCTCAAAACTGCAAAAAGGACCACCCCAAACCTACAGTGCAACTCCAGAATTGAACAAAGTAAGAGGGCATACATAAAAAAGAATAGGAGATTAAACAAACAGAATAAAAGCAACCCCTCTACAATGATAACAGAATTAAAGAAGATGGTGATCTGGAGGGAAGGAAAAAGTAGGGAGGGGGGAAAACTGCACAAATGAAGAAAAAGCAAAAGAAGAATATAGGTCTCACATAGACCCCTGGGAGGTCAAACACTGAGAAAACAGACTCCGGAACACAAACAATGAAGAACCCCAAGAATGACTGGTCACATGCAACAAACCCAGACACTGAGACATTAATAGAGAGAATATACAAAATTGAGGGGAGACAAGAGGAAAATAGGAAGGAGCTGATGTCAAAAATAACAGCAGTAAGTAATGCTGTGATGGAAATAAATAACAAACTAATAATCATGGAAAGCAGAATTAGCCAAGCAGAAGAAAGAATCTCAGAGCTCAAAGACCAAAATACAGAACTAACCCAAACTGTCAAAAACATAGAAAAGAAGCTCAAAAAGACAGAGTAAAACCTTCAAGAGATGAATTATCACTTCAAGAGACTGAACCTAAGAGTAATTGGTCTTCCCGAGGCAGAGAGAGAAACAGAGGCCACACTGGAACAAATATTTCATGAAATCATTCAAGAAAACTTCCCTCATCTCATTAAGGATGAAAAAATTCAAACACAAGAGATTCAGAAAACCCTTACAAGACAACAAATGAGAAGACCAATTGCTAGACATATAATAATTTGCCTAAACAAAGTAGGTATAAAAGAAAAAATCCTAAAGGCTGCAAGAGAAAAAGGTCACACTACATACCAGGGAAGACCAATTAGAATAGCAGCAGATTTATCTATAGAAACCCTCCAGGCTAGGAGAGCTTGGAGCCCTATCTTCAAAGTTCTAAAAGATAAACAATTTCGACTGAGAATAACCTACCCAGCCAAGCTTATCTTCATCAGTGAGGGAGAATTGAAATCTTTCCCAGATATCCAATCCCTAAGAACCTACGCTGCCACCAGATCACCTCTACAAGAAACACTTAAGAAAGTATTCAACACAGAAGAAAAGGAAAAAAGAACAACAATGCTCTTCACAAGAGTACAGACAAAAGATTAAAAACACACATGATCCAACTCTAAAACCAAAAGAAAGACAACACACAAACAGGAAGAACAATAACTCTGTAAGAACATTATGATAGGGATCAACTCTCACGTTTCAGTAATTAGTTTGAATGTGAACAGACTAAATGCACCACTGAAAAGACATAGAATGACAAAATGGATAAAATATCACCAGGCAATAATCTATTGCCTTCAAGAAACTCAACTCACTAGAAAGGACACTCACAGGCTCAAAGTAAGAGGATGAGAAACAAATTTTCAGGCAAATGGAACACAAAAGAAAGGTGGAGTCGCAATCTTAATCTCAGACAAAACGCCCTTTAAGCTATCAAAAATTAAACAAGATACAGAAGGCCACTGCATAATGATAAAAGGTTCAATTCATCAACAAGAAATATCCATCCTAAACATATATGCACCAAACATAGGAGCACCAACTTTCATAAAGTAGCTGCTAGGTAAACTAAAAAAAGATATCGATTCCAATACCATCATAGCTGGGGACTTTAATACCCCACTCACAACCCTAGACAGATCATCAGGACAAAAAATCAGCAACAAGATCCTAAACCTCAATGTGACTCTTGATCAAATGGATTTAAGTGATACCTACAGAACCCTCCATCCAAAGACCACAGAATACACATTTTACTCATCACTGCATGGAAAGTACTCTAAGATCGACCACATACTTGGCCATACATCAAGCATAAGCAAATTAAAAAGGACTGAATTTTTATCATGCACCTTCTTGGACCACAGTAAAATAAAAATAATCATTGACACCAACAAGGTCCCCCCAAAACCCACAAAGGCATGGACACTAAACAGCATGATGCTAAACAACTCCTGGGTCAATGATGAAATCAAAACAGAGATTAAAAGATACCTGGAAACAAATGAAAATGGAGAAATATCTTACCAAAATCTCTGGGATGCTATGAAAGCTGTAGTAAGAGGGGAATTTATATCCCTACAAATGCACATGAAGAAAATGGAAGGATCACAGATTAACAGCCTAACAAGCCACCAAAGGAAGCTGGAAAAGCAAGACCACAAAAACCCTAATTTCAGCAGAAGAATCCAGATCACCAAAATAAAAGCCCAAATCCAGGACATAGAAGACAAAAAGAAAATACAAAAAATTAATGAAACAAAAAGCTGGTTCTTTGAAAGGATAAACAAGATCTATGGTCCCCTAGCTAGACTGACCAAGAAAAAGAGAGAAAAAGCCCAAATAAACACAATCAGAAACACAAAAGATGAAGTCACATCTGATCCTGAAGAAATAAAAAGATCATTAGAGAATACTATGTATACTTGTATGGAAACAAACCTGAAAGCCTTTCGGAAATGGAGGACTTTGTCATCACACAACCTGCCTTGGTTGAAACAAGAAGAAATTGAGACCCTAAGTAGACCAATAACAATTATGGAAATTGAGACCCTAAATTGACCAATAACAATCATGGAAAAGTACCGGTAAACAAAAAGGCTTGGACCAGATGGCTTTCCAGCAGAATTCTACAAGACATTTAAGGAGGAGCTTATACCAATCCTACTGAAAGTATTCCAGGTGATTGAGAAAGATGGAAATCATTTTACAAAGCTAATATCACACTGATACCCAAGCCAGGTAAAGACCCAATAAAGAAAGAGAACTACAGGCCAATATCTTTGATGAACATAGATGCTAAAATTCTCAACAAGATCCTAGC